>NC_091992.1:64467588-64635088 GCF_044704955.1 Pristiophorus japonicus
CTATCCACTTCAATACATTATCCCCAATACCATGTGCCTTAATTTTGCACACTAATCTCTTGTGTGGGACCTTGTCAAAAGCCTTTTGAAAGTCCAAATACACCACATCCACTGGTTCTCCCTTATCTACTCTACTAGTTACATCCTCAAAAAACTCTAGAAGATTTGTCAAGCATGATTTCCCTTTCATAAATCCACGCTAACTTGGACCGATCCTGTCACTGCTTTCAAAATGTGCTGCTATTACATCTTTAATAATTAATTCCAGCATTTTCCCCACCACCGATGTCACGCTAACCGGTCTGTGATTCCCTGTTTTCTCTCTCCCTCGTTTTTTAAAAAGTGGTGTTACATTAGCTACCCTCCAATCCATAGGAACTGATCCAGAGTCCATGGAATGTTGGAAAATGACCACCAATGCGTCAACTATTTCTAGGGCCACTTCCTTAAGTACTCTGGGATGCAGACTATCAGGCCCTGGGGATTTATCGGCCTTCAGTCCCTTCAATTTCCCTAACACCATTTCCTGACTAATAAGGATTTCCCTCAGTTCCCCCTTCGGTCCCCTAGTATTTTTTGGAGATTATTTGTGTCTTCCTTAGTGAAGAGATAACCAAAGCATTTGTTCAATTTGTCTGTCATTTCCTTGTTCCCCATTATGAATTCACCTGATTCTGACTGCAAGTCTTCACTAATCTTTTTCTCTTCACAAATCTATAGAAACTTTTGCAGTCAGTTTATATGTTCCCTGCAAGCTTACTCTCATACTCTATTTTCCTCCTCCTAATTAAACCCTTTGTCCTCCTCTGCTGAATTATACATTTCTCCCAGTCCTCAGGTTTGCTGATTTTTTTGGCCAATTTATATGCCTCTTCCTTGAATTTAACACTTTCCTTAATTTCCCTTGTTAGCCACGGTTGAGCCACCTTCCCCGTTTTATTTTTACTCCAGACAGGGATGTACAATTGTTGAAGTTCATCCATGTGATCTTTAAATGTCTGCCATTGCCTATCCACCGTCAACCCTTTAAGTATCATTCCCCAGTCTATCCTAGCCAATTCACGTCTCATACCATTGAAGTTTCCTTTCTTTAAGTTCAGGACCCGAGTATCTGAATGAATTGTGTCACTCTCCATCTTAATGAAGAATTCTACCATATTATGGTCACTCTTCCCCAAGCATGACCAGATTGCTAATTAATCTTCTCTCTTTACACAAGACCCAGTTAGGATGGCCTGCTCTCTAGTTGGTTCCTCGACATATTGGTCTAGAAAACCATCCCTTATACATTCCAGGAAATACTCCTCCACAGTATTGCTACCACTTTGGTTAGCCGAATCAATATGTAGATTAAAGTCACCCATGATAACTGCTGTCCCTTTATTGCACGCATCCCTAATTTCCTGTTTGATGCCATCCCCAACCTCACTAACACTGTTTGGTGGTCTGTACACAACTCCCACTAACGTTTTCTGCCCTTTGGTGTTTCGCAGCTCTACCCATATAGATTCCACATCATCCACGCTAATGTCCTTCATTGCTATTGCGTTAATCTCCTCTTTAATCAGTAACGCTACCCCACCTCCTTTTCCTTCCTGTCTGTCCTTCCTGAATATTGAATACCCCTGGATGTTGAGTTCCCAGCCTTGGTTACTCTGGAGCCATGTCTCCATGATGCCAATTACATCATACCCATTAACAGCTGTCTGCACAGTTAATTCCTCCACTTTATTACGAATGCTCCTCGCATTGAGACACAGAGCATTCAGGCTTGTTTTTTTAACACTCTTTGTCCTTTTAGAATTATGTCGTAATGTGACCCTTTTTGATTTTTGCTCTTGATTTCTCTGCCCTCCACTCTTGCTTTTCTCCTTCCTACCTTTTGCTTCTGCCCCTTTTTTACTTCCCTCTGTCTCCCTGCATAGATTCCCATCCCCCTGCCATATTAGTTTAAACCCTCATCAACAGCACTAGCAAACACTCCGCCTAGGGCATCGGTTCCGGTCCTGCCCAGGTGCAGACCGTCTGGTTTTGTACTGGTCCCACTTCTCCCAGTACCGGTTCCAATGTCCCAGGAATTTGAATCCCTCCCCCTTGCACCATTCCTCAAGCCATGTATTTAGCTGAGCTATAAGCAATTCCTACTCTGACTAGCACGTGGCACTGGTAGCAATCCTGAGATTACTACCTTTGAGGTCCTACTTTATAATTTAACTCCTAGCTCCCTAAATTCAGCTTGTAATACCTCATCCTGTTTTTTACCTATACCGTTGGTACCTATATGTAACGCGACAGTTGGCTGTTCACCCTCACTCTCCAGAATGTGCTGCAGCCACTCCGAGACATCCTTGACCCTTGCACCAGGGAGGCAACATACCATCCTGGAGTCTCATTTGCGGCCGCAGAAATGTCTATCTATTCCCCTTACAATAGAATCCCCTATCACTATAGCTCTCCCACTCCTTTTCTTGCCCTGGTGCCATGGACTTGGCTGCTGCTGCCTTCCCCGATGAGTCATCTCCCCCAACAGTACCCAAGGTGATGTATCTGTTTTGGAGGGAGATGACCGCAGGGGACTCCTGCACTACCTTCCTTCCACTGCTCTTCCTGTTGGTCACCCATTCCCTATCTGGCTGTGTAACCTTTACCTGCAGTGTGACCAACTCACTAAACATGCTATTCACGACATCCTCAGCATCACTGAGGCTCCAGAGTGAGTCTATGCGCAGCTCCAGTGCCGCAATGTGGTCTGTCAGGAGCTGCAGCTGGATACACTTTCTGCACGTGTAGCTGTCAGGGACACTGGTAGTGTCCCTGATTTCCCACATAGCACAGGAGGAGCATGACACGTGTCTGCCATGACTTAACCTTTAGATTAACTTGTCCCAGATGTCCCAGTTCGATTACTTTTTACTTCTTTCTTACTTTTGACCCTGCAGCAGATGCAGCTAGCTGCTTCTCCCCGAACCGCCGCTGGCTTAGGACGGCCGCTGGGCCTTTATTGGCCGCTGCTCCTCGTCAAACTGTCGCCGACCTTGGACCACAACTGAGTCACATACAAACGTTTCCCTGCCTTTTTTTGGCAAAACTACATGATTCCCCCATAGGTGACAGTCCAAATGGATGGCCATTTCATCTTTGTGTCGGTGGAACGGCTTAATTTCATCTTTCATTTCCCCTGGGACCATCGCCCAGCTCCCATTGAGGACACAGCTTTTTACTAGTGATAGCACCGAGTCCTGGCTAGTCCAGGTCCTGATCTGGCGAGCCGTGACGGGTGACCCTCGCTCTCAAAAGCATCCATTACAAGGAGCAAGTCTGCGGGTTGTGCTATTTCCACCCCAGTGGTGGGCAATGGTAGCCGACTGAGGGCATCAGCACAGTTCTCCGTGCCTGTCCTGTGGCGGATTACATAATCATACGCAGATAACGTTAGTGCCCATCTTTGGATGCGGGGCAAAGCATTGGTGTTAATACCTTTGCTTTCTGAGAACAACGAAATGAGCAGTTTGTGGTCGGTTTCGAGCTCGAACTGGAGCCCAAATAGGTATTGGTGCATTTTCTTAACCCTTACGCATGCTAATGCTTCTTTCTCAACCATACTGTAGGCTCTTTCAGCCTTAGATAAGCTTCTGGACGCATATGCAACCGGTTGCAGTTTGCCTGACAAGTTGGCTTGTTGTAACACACAACCGACCCCGTATGACGATGCATCACAAGCTAGTTCTAAACGTTTGCACGGGTCATACAATACAAGTAACTTGTTGGAACATAGCAGGTTTCTGGCCTTGTTAAAGGCTGTCTCTTGAGCTTTACCCCAACCCAGTCGTCACCCTTGCGTAGCAATAAATGCAATGGCTCCAGCAAAGTGCTCAACCCCGATAGAAAGTTATCAAAATAGTTGAGGAGTCCCATGAATGAACGCAGCTCCGTCACATTCTGTGGTCTGGGTGCATTCTTGATGGCCTACGTCTTGGAGTCCGTGGGTCTGATGCCGTCTGCCGCAATCTTTCTCCCCAAAAATTCGACCTCTGCACCAGGAAAACACACTTGGAGCGTTTCAATTTGAGTCCCACTCTGTCCAGTCGCTTGAGAACCTCTTCCAGTTGTTTGGTGGTGTTGCGGCCAGTGATCAACATGTCGTCTTGGAACACCACGGTGCGCGGAACCAATTTCAACAGACTCTCCATGTTCCTCAGGAAGATGGCCGCAGCCGAACGAATCCCAAAGGGGCATCTGTGGTATATGAACAGTCCTCTGTGCGTGTTGATGCACGTCAATTTTTTTGAAGATTCAGCCAATTCCTGTGATGTAAGCAGAGGTTAGATCCAGCTTGGTGAATGACTTTCCCCCCTGCTAGCATTGCAAATAGGTCATCCGCTTTGTGTAGTGGGTACTGGTCCTGTAATGAGACTCGGTTGATCGTTACCTTGTCGTCCCTGCAGATTCTGACCATCCCATCGCTCTTCAACACCGGATCAATTGGACTGGCCCACTCATTGAACTCAACTGCCGATATGATCCCCTCTCGTTGGAGTCTGTCCAGCTCAATCTCGACTTTCTCTCGTATCATGCATGGAACCGCTCGGGCCTTGTGATGAACGGGTCGTGCATCAGGGACTAGATGGATCTGCACTTTGGCGCCTGTGAAGTTGCTATGCCTGGCTCGAATAGCGATGGGAATTTGTTTAGCACTTGGGCGCATGAGGCGTCATCCTCCAAAGACAGTGCTTTGATGTTGTCCCAGTTCTATCGGATCTTTCCTAGCCAGCTTCTGCCGAACAGCGTTGGGCCATCGCCTGGTACAATCCATAGTGGTAAATCATGCACAGCTCCATCGTACGATACCTTCACTGCCACACTTCCACTAACTGGTATGAGCTCTTTGGTGTAAGTGCGCATTTTGGTGTGGATCGGACTTAGTTTTGTCCTTCGTGCCTTGTTGCTCAAAAGCCTTCTGGCTCATAATTGACTGACTCTCCCCCGTGTCCAATTCCATGGAAACTGGAATGCCGTTTAATTTGACTTTTAACATTATCAGAGGGCTTTTGGTGGTGAAGGTGTGTACCCCATACACTTCCTCTTCAGCCTCGGGTTGAGTTACCTCCCTTACTCGTTCAGCGTGATCTATGCTGAATTGGTCATCTTCTGCCAACTCTGCCACGTGGTGAGTCGCAGCACGTCTGCACATTCACTGGAGATGCCCCATTGTTCCACAGCCCTGGCACACGTAGTGCTTGAATCGACATTGATGAGCTCGATGATTACCCCCGCAGCGCCAACATGGTGTTAATGGATTCGCATTCACGCCGCACGGCGCACTCTCAGTCATCCTAAATCTGGCCTCTGCAGGCGTGTAGGCCCTGCCATGTACAGTTCTGCCTGCTGAATGCGTTATTTTATGCACAGTATTTGCTGGTGAGTTCCGATGCTGCAATGATATCTGTTTAGTGTTATTAGTGTTATTATTCGTGGATATAAAAGCCTGGGCTATCGTGATGACCTTGCTCAGATTTAGGGATTTGGCAGACAGCAGTTTGCGAAGATTGACCTTGTGACCGATTCCAAGCACGGAAAAGTCCCGCAACACTTCCCCCAAAAATCCAGCAATGGTCCCGCAAGGCGTCTTAGGTCGGTGACATAGCTTGCCACGCCCTGACCCTCGGAGCGATGGTGCGTATAAAAGCGATATCTGGCCATCAAGATGCTCTCCTTCGGCTTGAGGTGTTCCCAAACCAGTGTGCACAACTCTTCATATGTCTTGTCCGTTGGTTTCGTCGGTGCCAGCAGAATTTTGATGAGGACCTATATCGTGGACCCGCAAACAGTGAGGAGAATCGCCCTGCGCTTGATCGCGGTTTCTTCCTTTTCCAGCTCGTTGGCCACAAAGTATTGGTCAAGACGCTCAACAAAGGCTTCGCAATCATCACCCTCAACAAATCTCTCAAGAATACCAAAGGCAGCCATAACTACCTGAAAGTTCATTATCTGTTACTCGTCGCCAATTGTTACATCGGCAAGTCTTACACATTGGTAATGTTTACATACATAACAGTTACTACCCAGTATCTGCCCCTCAGGTGATGTCACTGCCCCATATCCGCCCCTCCAGTGATGTCACTGCCCCATGTCCATCCCTCAGGTGATGTCACCGCGCCGTATACCCCCCTCAGGTGATGTCATTGCCCCGTATCTGCCCCTCAGTTACTGTCACTGCCCCGTATACCCCCTCAGGTGATGTCACTGCCCCCATCCCTCCCTCAGTCACTGTCACCACCCTGTGTCCGCCCCTCAGGTGATGTCATCGCCCCGTATCCGCCCCTCAGGTGATGTCATCGCCCCCTATCCGCCCCTCAGGTGATGTCACTGCCCCCATTATAATCCACTTCCGGATCAAAACAAAAGAAACAAAGAGCCGAATGTTGCTGAAGAGGCGACCTGAACCGCAGCTGCGGTAAAACCTTGGAAACAGGCGAGGGCAATTTCCACCCCCAGGAGGTTTTGTTATGCTGGGAAAGGGGAACCTTGGTCTTGTTGTATTTGAGGAGAGTTTTTTTTAAGGGGGAAAGCAGTTGGTTTGCCACATGGTTTGGTCTGAGCATGCTCAGTTCGCTCTGGGCTAATAAACCAGCAGATAGAACAGAAACTCATCGTGTCTCTGTCCTTCATTGTTCTACCCGAGTATATTACAGACACGGTCGACCACGTCATCCTCCTCCATCGCATTCCCTCCATTCTTTAGTTTGGTGGGACCGCCCTTGCCTGGTGCCATTCCTATATATTATTCATTCCTGGGATGTGTGTGTCATTGGTAAGGCCGGCATTTATTGCCCATCCCTAATTGTCCTCGAGAAGGTTGTGGTAAGCCGCCTCCTTGAACCGCTGCAGTTTTTCTCAGTTTTATTCTTATTCTTTGCTATAGCAGTTTGATGTTTGATAAAACAGCAGGGGGTGGGGGAGGGGGGGGGGTGGTGGGGGTGGGGGGTGCTGGACCATTTCCGAGGGCAGTTAAGTGTCAACCACTGTTAGGGTTAGGGTTAGGGTTAGGGTTAGGGTCTGGAGTCACCTATCGGCCAGATCGGATAAGGGTGGAAGATTTCCTTCCCTGAACGGCATTAGTGAACCAGATGGGTTTTGCGACAATCCAGTAGTTTCCATTATTGATACCAGCTTTTTATTCCAGATTTTACTGAATTTTAATTCCCCAGCTGCCATAGTGGGATTTGTACTCACATCTCCGGATCATTGGTGCAGGCCTCGGGATAAGAACATAAGAACATAAGAATTAGGAACAGGAGTAGGCCATCTAGCCCCTCGAGCCTGCTCCGCCATTCAATAAGATCATGGCTGATCTGGTCGTGGACTCAGCTCCACTTACCCACCCTCTCCCCGTAACCCTTAATTCTCTTATTGGTTAAAAATCTATCTATCTTTGACTTGAAAACATTCAATGAGCTAGCCTCAACTGCTTCCTTGGGCAGAGAATTCCACAGATTCACAACCCTCTGGGAGAAGAAATTCTTTCTCAACTCGGTTTTAAATTGGCTCCTCTGTATTTTGAGGCTGTGCCCCCGAGTTCTAGTCTCCCCTACCAGTGGAAACAACCTCTCTGCCTCTATCTTGTCTATCCCTTTCATGATTTTAAATGTTTCTATAAGTTCACCCCTCATCCTTCTGAACTCCAATGAGTAAAGACCCAGTCTACTCAATCTATCATCATAAGGTAACCCCCTCATTTCTGGAATTAGCCTAGTGAATCGTCTCTGTACCCCTTCCAAAGCGAGTATATCCTTCCTTAAGTAAGGTGACCAAAACTGCACGCAGTACTCCAGGTGCGGCCTTACCAATACCTTATACAGTTGCAGAAAGACCTCCCTGCTTTTGTACTCCATCCCTTTCGCAATGAAGGCCAACATTCCATTCACCTCCTGATTACCTGCTGCACCTGCAAATTAACTTTTTGGGATTCATGCACAAGGACCCCCAGGTCCCTCTGCACCACAGCATGTTGTAATTTCTCCCCATTCAAATAATATTCCCTTTTACTGTTTTTTTTCCCAAGGTGGATGACCTCACACTTTACGACATTATATTCCATCTGCCAAACCTTAGCCCATTTGCTTAACCTATCCAAATCTCCTTGCAGCCTCTCTGAGTCCTCTACACAACCCGCTTTCCCACTAATCTTAGTGTCATCTGCAAATTTTGTTGCACTACACTCTGTCCCCTCTTCTAGGTCATCTATGTATATTGTAAACAGTTGTGGTCCCAGTACTGATCCCTGTGGCACACCACTAACCACTGATTTCCAGCTGGAAAAGGATCCATTTATCCCAACTCTCTGCTTTCTGTTCGCCAGCCAATTCTCTATCCATGCTAATACATTTCCTCTGACTCCGCGTACCTTTATCTTCTGCAGTAACCTTTTGTGTGGCACCTTATCGAATGCCTTTTGGAAATCTAAATACACCACATCCATCGGTACACCTCTATCTACCATGCTCGTTATATCCTCAAAGAATTCCAGTAAGTTAGTTAAACATGATTTCCCTTTCATGAATCCATGCTGCGTCTGCTTGATTGCACTATTCTTATCTAGATGTCCCGCTATTTCTTCCTCAATGATAGTTTCAAGCATTTTCCCCACTACAGATGTTAAACTAACCGGCCTATAGTTACCTGCCTTTTGCCTGCCCCTTTTTTAAACAGAGGCGTTACATTAGCTGCTTTCCAATCCGCTGGTACCTCCCCAGAGTCCAGAGAATTTTGGTAGATTATAACGAATGCATCTGCTATAACTTCCGCCATCTCTTTTAATACCCTGGGATGCATTTCATTCGGACCAGGGGACTTGTCTACCTTCAGTCCCATTAGCCTGTCCAGTGATAGTGATTGTCTCAAGGTCCTCCCTTACCACATTCCTGTGGGCTGCAAATTTTGGCATGGTTTTTGTGTCTTCCACTGTGAAGACGGAAGCAAAATAATTGTTTAAGGTCTCAGCCATTTCCACATTTCCCATTATTAAATCCCCCTTTTCATCTTCTAAGGGACCAACATTTACTTTAGTCACTCTTTTCCGTTTTATATATCTGTAAAAGGTTTTACTATCTGTTTTTATGTTTTGCGCAAGTTTACCTTCGTAATCTATCTTCCCTTTCTTTATTGCTTTTTTAGTCATTCTTTGCTGTTGCTTAAAATTTTCCCAATCCTCTAGTTTCCCACTAACCTTGGCCACCTTATATGCATTGGTCTTTGATTTGATACTTTCCTTTATTTCCTTGGTTATCCACGGCTGGTTATCTCTTCTCTTGCCGCCCTTCTTTTTCACTGGAATATATTTTTGTTGCGCACTATGAAAGAGCTCCTTAAAAGTCCTCCACTGTTCCTCAATTGTGCCACCGTTTAGTCCTTGTTTCCAGTCTACTTTAGCCAACTCTGTCCTCATCCCACTGTAGTCCCCTTTGTTTAAGCATAGTATGCTCGTTTCTGACTCAACTTCCTCATCCTCAATCTGTATTACAAATTGAACCATATTGTGATCACTCATTCCGAGAGGATCTTTTACTAGGAGATCGTTTATTTTTCCTGTCTCATTAGACAGGACCAGATGGCTTGCTCCCTTGTAGGTTCTGTTACATACTGTTCTAAGAAACAATCCCGTATGCATTCTATGAATTCCTCCTCCAGGCTACCCCATGCGATTTGATTTGACCAATCGATATGTAGGTTAAAATCCCCCATGACTACTGCCGTTCCTTTTTCACATGCTTCCATTATTCCCTTGATTATTATTTGGGGGCCTATAAACTACGCCGACCAGTGACTTTTTCCCCTTACTATCTCTAATCTCCACCCACAATGATTCAACATTTTGTTCATTGGAGCCAATATCATCCCTCACAACTGCCCTGATATCATCTTTTATTTTATCCACCTCCTTTCCCTTCTTGCCTATCTTTCTGAATCGTCAGATACCCCTGTATGTTTAATTCCCAGTCTTGGCCACCCTGCAACCATGTTTCTGTAATGGCCACCAAATCATACCCATTTGTAATGATTTGTGCCGTCAACTCATTTACTTTATTTCGAATGCTGTGTGCATTTAGGTAGAGTGTTTTCATCCTAGTTTTTAAACCATGATTTTTAGTTTTGACCGGTCGTCCACTCGCATAACTATTGTACGAACAAACCCCAGTCATAGCCACAGAATCACCTGCAACGGCTTCTCTTCCCGCCTCTCATCTACATGTTGCCCCTTGACAACATCATCCAAAAACACACCGTCCGTTTCCACACGTACGCTGACATCACCCAGTTCTACCTCGCCACCACCTATCCCTCTCCACCCCTCCACGCTCCCTGATTTGTCACGCTGCTTGTCCGACATCCAGGGGGTGAACCTGCCAGTTTTTCAGAAGCCCGTTAGTGCCCCCCAGAGGGGGACAAGTCACATTTAGTCCGGGGGGGGAGGGGGTAATGCGCCATGCCGCCACACAACTGGTGATGCCTTCATTGCCGTGCGTGGCGACCCCTCAGCACCGCATCGCGACCCCTTACTGCCCCACAGGGGAAATTGCCCTGCGTGTCGCGAAGCGAGCCGACATCCGCATGCAGGGCGGAAGTTAAAGGGGATGTCATCAGCGCCCCGCACCGCCATCTTGCTTTGTTCGGTGACTCTCACGTCAGCTTCCCTACATGCATTTTGGCGTGACCTGGGCTGCCATTGTGCAGCCGGGCACTCCATGTTGCCGGCTCAGTCTCACGCTTACCCGGGGGGCCCAGTGAGGGGAGGGGGATGGAAACGCGTTAGCATTACACAGAGCATCCGCATAGCACTGCTGTACCTGCCCCAGCACCGCCCCGCGACCTGCCGCTGAAGGAAGTGGAGCACGCGAGACTGCACGCCACTTCCTGTGAGGGGCAGCAAGGCCAATCCAGTTGCCGGGGGGGGTGATTTCTGTGCCAGCAGGGTTCCGCCCCCAATCGGGGCGCAGGGACATTCCGCCCCCAATCGGGGCGCAGAGCCATTTCACCCTCCTAGTTCTGGATGAGCAGAAATTTCCTCCAACTAAATATTGGGAAGACCAAAGCCACTGTCTCCACCGCAGGCGCCGTTCCCTAGCCACCGACTTCATCCCTCTCCCCAACAACTGTCTCAGGCTGACCCACACTGTTCACAACCTCGGTGTCATATTTCACTCTGAGCTGAGATTCCAACTCCATATCCGCTCCATCACTAAGACTGCCCACTTCCACCTCGGTAACATCGCCCGTCTCCATCCCTACCTCAGCTTATCTGCTGCTGAAGCCCCCATCCATGCCTTTGTTACCTCCAGACTTGAGTATTCCAACACACTCCTGGCCGGCCCCCAACCCTCTGTAAACTTCAGCTGTTCCAAAACTCTATTGCCTGCATCTTAACTGGCAGCAAGTCCCGTTCACTGACTGACTGGACTCCCGGCCCAGCAACAACTTGATTTTAAAATTCCCACCCTTTTTTTCAGATCCCTCCATGGCCCTCACCCCTCCATATATCTGTAACCTCCTGTAGTCCTAGAATCCTCCAAGAACTCTGTTCCTTCAACTCTGGCCCATTGAGCATCCCTCACTTCCATCGCCACACCATCGGTGGCCGTGCCTTCAGCTGCCTGGGCCCCAAGCTCTGGAACTCCCTCCCTAAACCTCTCCGCCTCTCTACCTCTCTCTCCTCCTATAAGATGCTCTTTAAAACCTACCTCTTTGACCAAGCTGTTAGATACCTGTCCTAATGTCTCCTCATGTGGCTCAACGTCAAATTATTGTTGCTAATGATCCAGTGAAGCACCTTGGGATGTTTCAATATGTTCAAAGCGCAATATAAAGGCAAGTTTTTGTTATTGTGAGAAGTAGGTATACTGCCCACTCCTACACGTGTACCGAGGAAGAATAAGGAAGTGAAGACCTGGGGGATATGTGTAAATGTTGAGGGCAGAATATTGGCCGTGTGAGTCCTGAGACACACACTCTGCAAAACTTTGAACTTTTACATTAAAAGTAATCACTCTGCTTAATTTGAATCACTTTTAGATTTTGCAAATACATAAAAACAACTGCTTATCTCATCTTACTCTTTAGCTATAGCTACCGAACTCTCCTTCCTTCCTCATCACAAAACTCACAGCGTCTGCCTCTCCTGATAAATATTATCCTGAGACCGGATGCAAGTTTTAAGGACAGGAAATGTGTGTCACATGCAAAACTTTTAATAACACATAGGTAATCAGGCACTCCAACCTGGCATCAACCCTCACAAGGGACAGAAGTATATGTTGATAGGGTGTGATAAATGAAGGTGGGAAGAGGCTTGTGTAGAGCATAAACAGCGGCATAAACCTGTTGTGCTGAATGACCTGTTTCTGCACTGTAACATTCTATTTATTGAATGTAATTTGCAGTAAATTGTTGGGCTCAGACATAAGAATATAAGAAATAGGAGCAGGAGTAGGCCATACGGCCCCTCGAGCCTGCTCCGCCATTCAATAAGATCATGGCTGATCTAATCATGGACTCAGATCCACTTCCCCGCCCGCTCCCCATAACCCCTTATTCCTTTATCGCTCAAAATTCTGTCTATCTCCACTTTAAATATATTCAATGACCCAGCCTCCTCAGCTCTCGGGCACAGAATTCCATAGATTTACATACAACCCTCTGAGAGAAGAAATTCCTCCTCATCTCAGTTTTAAATGGGCGGCCCCTTATTCTGAGACTATGTCCCCTAGTTTTAGTTTCCCCTATGAGTGGAAATATCGTCTCTGTATCCATCTTGTCGAGCCCCCTCATTATCTTGTATGTTTTGATAAGATCACCTCTCATTCTTCTGAACTCCAATGAGTATCGGCCCAACCTACTCAACCTATCTTCATAAGTCAACCCCCTCATCTCCAGAATCAACTGAGTGAACCTTCTCTGAACAGCCTCCAATGCAAGTATATCCTTCCTTAAATACGGAGCCCAAAACTGTACGCAGTACTCCAGGTGTGGCCTCACCAATACGCTGTACAGTTGTAGCAGGACTTCTCTGCTTTTATACTCTATCCCCCTTGCAATAAAGGCCAACATTCCATTTGCCTTCCTGGTTACTTGCTGTACCTGCATACTAACTTTTTGTGTTTCATGCACAAGGACCCCCAGGTCCCTCTGTACTGCAGCACTTTGCAATTTTTCTCCATTTAAATTATAATTTGCTTTTTAATTTTTTCTGCCAAAGTGGATAACCTCACATTTTACAACATTATACTCCATCTGCCAAATGTTTGCCAACTCACTGAGCCTGTCTATATCCCTTTGCAGATTTTTTGTGCCCTCCTCACAATTTGCTTTCCCACCCATCTTCGTATCATCAGCAAACTTTGCTAGAAGGCTGTATCCAGTGGGGTTCTGCAGAGCTCAGTGCTGGGTCCCTTGCTTTTTGTGGTATATATCAATGACTTGGACTTGAACGTTGGGGGTATGATTAAAAAGTTTGCAAATGACACTAAAATAGGCTGTGTGATTGATAATGAAGAAAGCTGCAGACTGCAGGAAGATATCAATGTATTGGTCAGGTGGGCAGAACAGTGTCAAATGGAATTCAATCTGGATAATTATGAGGTAATGCATTTGGGGAGGGCTAGCAAGGCAAGGGAATATACATTAAATGGTAGGACACTGAGAAGTGTAAAGGAACAGATGGACCTTGGAGTGCAGGTCCACAGATCCCTGAAGGTAGCAGGCCAGGTAGATAAGGTGGTTAAGAAGGCATACGGAATACTTGCCTTTATTAGTCGAGGCATAGAATACAAGAGCAGGGGGGTTATGCTTGAACTGTATAAAACACTGGTTAGGCTGCAGCCGGAGTACTGTGTGCAGTTCTGGTCACCACATTACAGGAAAGATGTGATTGCACTGGAAAGGGTACAGAGGAGATTTACAAGGATGTTGCCTGGACTGGAGAATTTTGGCTATGAGGAAAGATTGGAGATGCTGGGTCTGTTTTCTTTGGAACATAGGAGGCTGAAGTGAAACCTTATTGTGTAATGTCTGTAAGCTTGTAATGTTTGTAGCTCCACACTGTGGATGTGGACGTATTGTGTACTGCAAGTGCAGGGTTAATAATAAACAGAACCAGGCAGATTTCCGGAGACTTCCGAGAGAGCTGCCTACCATGTTAGGAAGCTGTGTGTGCTGTGCTCTGTGAATATATCACATTTGGCGACGGAAGATGGGATTTTTCGGATGATTTAAAGCTAAAATTTTGTCGGTGAAGGATTCAGCCAGCCGACAGAGAGACATTGGAAGTTTCTGTTTTAGAAAAAAGCTACAAAGTCCGAGGTAAAATACAGCACACGGTGTGAACAGCTAGAGATTAAAATGGCAAGTGTAATCGGATATTTGGGAGAATATAGACAGGACCGGGAACGTTTTAAAGCGTATGTGGATTGGCTAGAATTGTATTTCATTGCAAATAACATAATCGAAGTTCCAGACAATGCAGTCCAGAATTGGGCTGTGTTGGAACGTAAGAAAGCGATCTTCTTATCGGAGGCAGGTCCGACATTATACGAAACCCTTGTAAATCTGCTTGTGCCTGACGACCAAAGGACATACCACATAAAGAGTTTTTAACAAAGCTGGAGCAGCACTATAACCCCAAACCGTTAGAAATTGCTGAAAGCTATCGTTTCGGGATTCGGAATCAAAAGGCTGATGAAAGTATCAGTGATTACATCATAGTATTAAAAAAGCTATTGATGCACTGTAATTTTGGAAACTTTCAAAACCGAGCATTATGGGATCGTTTTGTTTGTGGGGTGAAAAATGATGCAATCAGAAGGGAGTTATTGATGACGAATGACTTGACATTTCAGATTGCTTGTCAGACAGTGAGGTCGGTGAGCATGGCCGAACAATATTCCCGAGATTAAATAATGATTACGGTTGTCAGTCAACCGAGGTAAATCACCTGCAGGTTCAAAGTAAAAGACGGGCATGGCCGAAAGTCTCAGAAACTGGCAATTCTACCACAGCGTCGAAGTCGGTGCCTGGGACAACACATTGCTCAAAGTTGTCCATACGTGAAGGCAGAGTGTTTCTTCTGCAGAAAGACTGGGCATCTTGCGAAGGCATACCGACTGAAGGGTAAACCAGCTTTTAAAGCTATGAGTCCAGCGTTCAAAGCTAAGAATAGAAATCCCAAGAGCATGGAAGAACAACAACAGGGACGAGGAGATATTAGAGTTACACGTCATGAGGAGCACGAGGTTAACGGACAGCGATTCGGAAAGTATCAAAATCCACATAGATGTTGCGGGATTCAAGCTACCAATGGAAATTGACAAGCGTGCAACCATGAGTGTAGTACCGGAGTCACTGTACCTCGACAAATTGCATGATTTTCAACTGGAGAAATCCAAGATAGAGCTGCGAGGCTACTCGGGAGAGAAAATTCCTGTGGTAGGTCGTATCACCGTACCGGTGAAATATAAAGATCAATTTCAGAACTTGCCTCTAATAGTAGTGAAAGGAGACAAGTCTGCCTTACCTGGAAAATTGGTTGAACTCACTGAAGCTGGATTAGAGTAAGATTTTCTGTGTGTAAGTGAGATTTTCATCAACGGATGAGGTTATCAAGAAGTATCGAAAGGTGTTCTGTGAAACGGGCAAGGCTTCAAGGCAAGTGTCAGGGTATAGAAGGATGCTAGATCGGTTTACTACAAGCCACATTCCGTACCATATGCACTCAAGGAGAAAGTTGAGCAAGAACTCAAAGAACTAGAGACTGAGAACATTATTTGTAAGATAGATCGATGTAATTGGGCTACACCCATTGTTGTTGTACCTAAGTCTGATGGTAAGGTAAGATTGTGTGGTGATTATAAAGTAACCGTAAACCAGGTTCTCGAGGGTAATGTCCCCAATACATTTCCGAATATAGAAGATTTGTTCACAACACTGACAGGTGGTCAGATCTTCTCAAAACTGGATCTTACGAATGCCTACTTACAGCTTGAACTAGATGAGGAGTCCAAGTCATGTTTGACTATCAATACTCATCTAGGCCTATATCAATTTAATAGGCTACCGTTTAAAGTGTCTTCCGCCCCTGCCATATTCCAAGGGGTGATGAACCTGATTTTGCAAGGTAGTGAAGGGGTAGTATGTTATTTGGATGATATACTAATTTCAGCACTAAATAGGCAAATTCATAATAACATGTTGAATTAAGTCCTCAAATGGCTAGAGAAGCACAGAGTACGAGTGTTTGCTCGTAAGTGTGAGTTATTTAAAAACTCAGTGGAGTACTTAGGGTACAGAGTATACAAAGATGGTTTACATCCAACCATGGAAAAATTGGATGTGATCAGAAATGCACCAACTCCCAGGAATGTCACTGAACTTCATTCAGTCTTGGGTCTTTTGAACTATTATGGGAAGTTCCTACCAAATTTGGCTACAGTATTACATCCATTGAATGAACTTTTGAAAAAACAGATCCATTGGAAGTGGACAAAAGAATGCGATACAGCATTCAAGGAGTGTAAAAGCAAATTGGTAGAGAGCACCATGTTAGTTCACTATGACATGTCTAAAGAGATTAAGCTAGTATGTGATGCCTCTCCGTATGGAGTTGGGGCAGTAATCTCTCATGTATCACGTGGTGGGGAGGAGAGACCAATTGCTTTTGCTTCACGCACTCTCAGTGCCAGTGAGAGTAATTATGTGCAAATTGAAAGGGAAGCTTTGGCATTAATGTTTGGGGTCAAGAAGTTTCACAAATACTTGTATGGTCGTAAGTTTACCATCGTTACAGACCATAAGCCCCGAAGAGCAATCCTCCATCCAAAGTCCCCAGTTCCAACATTAGCTGCAGCCCGAATGCAGAAATGGGCTTTGATTTTGTAAGCATATACATATGATATTGAATACAGACGATCAGTTGATCACAATAATGCTGATGCAATGTCTAGATTGCCTTCCCCATCACAAGTTACACCTGATAGGGAAGAAGTGTTTTATTTTTCATACATTGATGAACTACCAGTCACAGCTGAAGAGATTGGCAGAGCAACCAAACGTGACCCAGTGATGTCAAAGGTGTATGAGTATATTGCAAATGGATGGCCAAACCAGGTAACAGACAAAGATACACATCCATTCTTCATTCGTAGGAATGAATTATCAGTCAATAAAGGTTGTATCATGTGGGGTGCAAGAGTGGTTATACCAAATAAATTCACGTCCAAATTATTAGGAGAGCTCCATGACCAGCACCTGGGAATGTGCTTGACCAAGAGTTTTGCACGCAGTTATTTATGGTGGTCAGGCCTTGATAAAAATATAGAGTACATCGCGGAATAGTGTACGACATGTCATTCTGTAAGCAAGCAACCACCACCAGTACCATTACAGCAATGCAAATGGCCTCCCAGGGTGTGGCAAAGGCTACATATTGATTTTGCTGATTTAGAAGGACAACAATTGTTCATTGTGATTGATAGCCATTCGAAGTGGGTTGAGATGTTTCCAATGTGGAAAATAACATTTTGCGAAAATTATTTTCTTCATTTGGCCTCCCTGAAGAAATTATTTCAGATAATGGACCACAATTTCGTTCAGAAGAATTTGCACAATTCACGAGCAAAAATGGTGTGAAACATACCAAGGTTCCACCATACCATCCTGCTTCAAATGGTGCAACAGAGCGCACTGTACAAGTTGTAAAATGTGCCCTCATAAAACAAATATTAGATCCAATCCAAGGAAACGACAGTTGTCATTGGATCACAAATTGGCTAATTTTTTGATTACATTTCAAAATATTCCTCATACAACTACTGGTAGAACACCAGCAGAGTTGTTTCTCAAACGACAGCCACGAACCAGATTCTCGTTGTTAAAGCCAAATTTGGCACAGTCCGTAGAAGAGACACAATTAAGACAGAAAGAGAATCATGACAGAGGTAGAGTAAAAGAGAGATGTGTGAAATTAAACCAGAGTAAGAGTGAAGAACCATCACCATAAATGGTTAAAGTGGTTACCAGGAAGAATGGTGAAGATATGTGGTCCTCGCACATATTTGGTGAAGATGTTTGATCATGGACAGGTTAGGTTTGTTCATATTGATCATATTTTACCTACGGACATGGAAGGAGTTGAACGTGGGAATGATTCAATTATTTCTGACTGATCAGATAATTTTGATATACCAGTAGCAAATCCTAAATCCAATGTACTGGAAACAAATCCAGGAGAGAATCAGAATGAAAGTCTGAGTCCGAGTCAGGAAAACAAAGAGCCTGAAGTTAGTGTGAGTTCAAATGAAAATCAAGGAAATTCTGTGGAGGAAAACATTCCTCAGGATGAGCCTCGAATGAGTGTGAAATCGACACCATGTTTGGAAGGTTCTGTTCGAGAGCGAAGGCATCCTCTTCGAAACAGAAAACAAGTGGTAAAGTTAAATTTGTAAATATGGAAAAAAAATAAGTTTATATCCTGTGTTATGTATAAACTTGAAAGTTATGTATGATGTTTGACATGATGGCTTCTTCATTAAGGAGGGAGAAGTGTAATGTCTGTAAGCTTGTAATGTTCGTAGCTCCACACTGTGGATGTGGACGTATTGTGTACTGCAAGTGCAGGGTTAATAATAAACAGAACCAGACAGATTTCCGGAGACTTCCGAGAGAGCTGCCTGCCATGTTAGGAAGCTGTATGTGCTGTGCTCTGTGAATCTATCACAATTGAGGTGTATAAAATTATGAGGGGCCTGGATAGAGTGTATAGGAAGGACCTGTTTCCCTTGGCAGAGAGGTCAACAACCAGGGGGCATAGATTTAAAGCAATTGGGAAGAGGTATAGAGGAGATATGAGGGGAAATTGCTTCACTCAGAGGGTGGTGGGGGTCTGGAACTCACTGCCTGAAAAAGTGGTAGAGGCAGAAACCCTCACCACATTTAAAAAATACTTGGATGTGCACTTGAAGTGCTGTAACCTACAGGGCTATGGCTCTAGAGCTGGAAAGTGGGATTCGGCTGGATAGCTCTTGGTCGGCCAGCGTGGACACGATGGGCTGAAATGGCCTCCTTCCGTGCTGATTCAGCTAATTTAATCAGACATGAAATACCCTTCAGAACTCTCTTTGATCAGTTGATACCTGTCCAAGTGCTCAATCACTCTGTCTCTGCTGATAAATTCCAGTAATTTCCCACAACTGACGTTAAACTGATTGGTTTGCAGATTTCTAGTTTCTCCCGCCCTTCTTAAATAATGGAGTGATACTTCCAATTCCCCAATCCAAAGACACAGTTCCTGAATCTAGAAATCTTTGGAAAACCATGACGAATGCATCTGCAATTTCCTCACCTGTTTCTTTTAATATCCTGGGGTGAAAATCATCAGGTCTTGGGGATTTATCTATCTTAAGTCCCATTATTTTACCTATTATCATTTTTAATCTTATATTAAAGCCACTAACTTCATTCCCTTGACTTTTTTTAGGTTCCCTTGTACCACTGGTATTTGGTCCTGTTAGGTACAAGTCTGGCTTCGCAGGATGGAGTACTGCACAAAATGCTGACAATCCTCTAGCTTGGGGAAGTGGGAATTAAAATGTGATATTATCACAAGAAATATTTTATTTACTAACAATAATTCTCATCTCTTCTTTCAGAAGTCATTTGATAAGGTTGTTAAAACAAGAAGGTGTTATGTAAGATTAGGACTCATGGGATTTGGGGATAATATATTAGCATAGCTGATGATAATCTGGGATTTGGGGGTCCTTGTACATGGATCACAGAAAGTGAATGTGAAAGTACAGCAAGCAATTCAGAAGGCAACTAATCTGTTTGCCTTTATTGCGAGGGGGGTGTAAGGGGGACCGAAATTGCCCCTTTCATTGAACCTATTATCACCAGCGGCTATGCTGCGGAGTGTAATGGCCGCCATTTTCAAAATTACTCTCGCGTGTTAACCCGCTCCCCACCCCCCCGCGCACCACCGATCCGGTACTGCTGGTCCATGTTCAGTGCAGCATCACCGTGTGCACCGCCAATTTATACGGCACCCCTCCCCCCCCCCCGCCGACGGTGAAATTCTGCCCGGAAAATCTTCAGCCACCGGCGGTGCTAAAACAAGCTTTCCCCGAATGGTCCAGTGAGGCTGCCGCCTTCGACACAGGCGGTGTGGCTTCCCGGTGCACTGCCGCTGGCGCCATGGTTTTTTTGTCAGCCGACTGCCAGGTCGGGCCGACAATTATGCCCCCGGGTTCGGCCAAGCTGCCAACAGGCAGCTTGTCACCCCCTCTTAGGTGTCAGGCCACTGGCCCGGCCAAAACCCTCCCTGGTGGCCCAATGGGCTAAAGTTTTGAAATTGCAAAGGCTCTCCCCTTTAAGTGAAGGGGAGTGCCGTGGTGATGCGGCACCGTGATGACGTCATCGCGGCGGTCACTCCGCACTGCCCCGTGTCCGCCCCTCTCATGTACTCACCGGCCCCATTAAGAGCGACATCCGGATCAAAGTGAAGTAAAGAAACAAAGAGCTGAATGTTGCTCAGGAGGCGACCTCAACGACCGTGGTGGTAAAAACACACAAAACGGGGTGGGAGTGCCCCGTTTCAGGCGGGGGGTGATTTCCAACCCAGGAAGTGTGACTGCAATTATACAGGGCTTTGGTGAGACCACGGTTGGAGTATTGTGCACAGTTTTAGTCTCCTTACCCAAGGAAGGATATACTTACCTTAGAGGGGGGTGCAACGAAGGTTCACTAGATCGATGCTTGAAACATAGAAACATAGAGACATAGAAAATAGGTACAGGAACAGGCCATTCGGCCCTTCGAGCCTGCACCATCATTCAATAAGATCATGGCTGATCATGCAACTTCAGTACCCAATTCCTGCTTTCTCTCCATTCCCTTGATCCATTTAGCCATAAGGGCCACATCTAACTCCCTTCTGAATATATCTAACGAACTGGCATCAACAACTTTCTGTGATAGAGAATTCCACAGATTAACAACTCTCTGAGTGAAGAAGTTTCTCCTCATCTCGGTCCTAAATGGCTTACTCTTTATCCTTAGACTGTGACCCCTGGTTCTGGACTTCCCCAACATCGGGAACATTCTTCCTGCATCTAACCTGTCCAATCCCGTCAGAATTTTATAAGTTTCTATGAGATCCCCTCTCATTCTTCTAAATTCCAGTGAATATAAGCCTAGTCAATCCAGTTTTTCTTCATATGTCAGTCCTGCCATCCTGGGAATCAGTCTGGTGAACCTTCGTTGCACTCCTTCAATAGCAATAAAGTCCTTCCTCTGATTAGGAGACCAAAACTGCAGACAATATTCAAGGTGTGGTCTCACCAAGGCCCCATACAACTGCCATAAGACCTCCCTGCTCTTATACTCAAATCCCCTTGCTATGAAGGCCAGCATACCATTTGCTTTCTTCACTGCCTGTTGTACCTGCATGCCTACCTTCAATGACTGATGTACCATGACACCCAGATCTCATTGCACCTCCCCTTTTCCTAATCTGTCACCATTCAGATAATAATCTGCCTTCCTGTTTTTGTCACCAAAGTGGTTAACCTCACATTTATCCACATTATACTGCATCTGCAATGCATTTGCCCACTCACCTAACCTGTCCAAGTCCCCCTGCAGCCTCCTAGCATCCTCCTCGCAGCTCGCACTGCCACCCAGCTTAGTGGCATCTGCAAACTTGGAGATATTACATTCAATTCCTTCGTCATTAATGTATATTGTAAATAGCTGCGGTCCCAGCAATGAACCCTGCGGCACCCCACTAGTCACTGCCTGCCATTCTGAAAAGGACCCTTTTATTCCCACTCTTTGCTTCCTGTCTGCCAACCTGTGGAATTCTCTGCCACAGAAAGTTGTTGAGTCCAGTTCATTGGATATATTCAAAAGGGAGTTAGATGTGGCCCTTACAGCTAAAGGGATCAGGGGGTATGGAGAGAAGGCAGGGGTGGGGTACTGAGGTAGCACGATCAGCCATGATCATATTGAATGGCGGTGCAGGCTCAAAGGGCCGAATGGCCTGCTCCTGCACCTATTTTCTATGTTTCTATGTTTCTATGTTTCTATGTTTCTCTATCCACGTCAATACTTTACCCCCAATAACATGTGGCTTAATTTTGCACAGTAATCTCTTGTGTGGGACCTTGTCAAAAGCCTTTTGAAAGTCCAAATACACTACATTCACTGGTTCTCCCTTATCCACTCTACTAGTTACATCCACAAAAAACTCTTCGAAGATTTGTCAAGCATGATTTGCCTTTCATAAATCCATGCTGACTTGGATCGATCCTGTCACTGTTTTCCAAATGCGTTGCTATTACATCTTTAATAATTGATTCCAGCATTTTCCCCACCACCGATGTCAGGCTAACCGATCTATAATTCCCTGTTTTCTCTCTCCCTCCTTTTTTAAAAAGGGGGGTTACATTAGCTACCCTCCAATCCATAGAAACTGATCCTAAGTCCATGGAATGTTGGAAAATGATCACCAATGCATCAACTATTTCTAGGGCCACTTCCTTAAGTACTCTGGGATGCAGACGATCAGGCCTTGGGGATTTATCGGCCTTCAATCCCATCAATTTCCCCAACATCATTTCCTGACTAATAAGGATTTCCCTCAGTTCCCCCTTCTTGCTAGACCCTCGGTCCCCTCGTATTTTCGGGAGGTTATTCGTGTCTTCCTTAGTGAAGACAGAACCAAAGTATTTGTTCAATTGATCTGCCATTTCCTTGTTCCTCATTATGAATTCACCTGATTCTGACTGCAAGGGACCTACATTAGTCTTCACTAATCTTTTTCTCTTCACATATCTATAGAAGCTTTTGGATTCAGTTTTTATGTTCCCTGCAAGCATACTCTATTTTCCCCTTCCTAATTAAACCCTTGGTCCTCAGGTTTATAAATTTCTCCCAGTCCTCAGGTTTGCTGCTTTTTCAGGCCAATTTATATGCCTCTTCCTTGGATTTAACACTTTCCCTAATTTTCCTTGTTAGCCACGGTTGAGCCATCTTCCCTTTTTTATTCTTACGCCCCACAGGGATGTACAATTGTTGTAGTTCATCCATGTGATATTTAAATGTCTGCCATTGCCGATCCACCATCAACCCTTTAAGTATCACTCATCAGTCTATTTTAGCCAATTCACGTCTCATACCATCGAAGTTTCCTTTCTTTAAGTTCAGGACCCTAGTCTCTGAATTAACAGTGTCAATCTCCATCTTAATGAAGAATTCTACCATATTATGGTCACTCTTCCCCAAGGGGGCCCGCACAACAAGATTGCTAATGAATACTCTCTCATTACACAACACCCAGTCTAGAATGGCCTGCTCTCCAGTAGATTCCTCGACATATTGGTCTAGAAAACCATCCGTTATCCACTCATGGAAATCCTCCTCCATAGTGTTGCTACCAGTTTGGTTAGCCCAATTTATATGATGATTAAAGTCACCCATGATAACTGCTGTACCCTTATTGCACGCGTCCCTAATTTCTGGTTTGATGCCATCCCCAACCTCCCTACCACTGTTTGGTGGTCTGTACACAACTCCCACTAATGTTTTCTGCCCTTTGGTGTTTCGCAGCTCTACCCATACAGATTCCACATCATCCAAGCTAATGTCCTTCCTTACTATTGCGTTAATCTCCTCTTTAACCAGTAACGCTATCCCACCTCCTTTTCCTTCCTGTCTGCCCTTCCTGAATATTGAATACCCCTGGATGTTGAGTTCCCAGCCTTGGTCACCCTGGGACCATATCTCTGTAATCATATCCATCAAATCCTTGGAATGAGAGGGATGTCCAATGAGGAGAGATTGAGTAGAATGGGCCCATATTCCCTCAAGTTTAGAAGAATGAGAGATGATCTCATTGAAAAGTATTCTTAGAGGGCTTGACAGGGTAGTACAGGGGGCACAGTCTTAGGATAAGGGGCGGCCATTTAGGACTGAGATGAGAAATTTCTTGACTCAGAGGTTGTGAATCTTTGGAATTCTCTATCCCAAGGGAAAGTGGAGTTGAGGCGGAAGCTGAGCCATGATCTTATTGAATGGTGGAGCAGGCTCGAGGGGCCGAATGGCCGACGCCTGCTCATAATTTTTTCTTCGATATTAACATTATCATCGTGTATAGGTGTGTTTTGGGTGTGGCAGGTTCGGGTTCAGATAAAGTAAAGAACAAAAAGCAGTTTGAGAAAGAACCCTGCAGTGCTGACTCTGAGCGGATGTTGCTGCCGTGGGGCTCAGGAACTGGAGGTTGGCATCTGCTGATCGTCTGTGTATTTCACAAGCTACTGGCCCCAACTTCCTGACTGATTCTCCTTGTGATTTTCCAATCAGCAATTTCCTGCCCAGTGCATGGCCAGTGCTTTCCCTGATTTCTGATGCCAGCATTCCCTGCAATTTTCCGGTTACTGGTTCCTGTCATTCCCCAATCAGCATTCCCTGAGATTTCACGGCCGACATTCCCCATGATTTTCCAGCCAGTATTCCCAATAATTTCATGGCCGATGTTCCCTGCAAACAATGAACCAATCAAGGAATCAGCCCACGCATGTTGGTGAAATATAGACTGGTGCAGAGTGAAGCTATAACCCGTGTTTGTACTCTTCACAGCTCCCAGATGGTTGGAGGGTCACAAGGCGACTGAGAACAGGCAGAGTACTCTCTCAGACTACATTCAGTCCTTGGTCAACCTACCCCCCAAGATCTCGCGCTGCCAGTGGATGCTCAACTTCTTTCAGGTCCGCTCTGATGATTTGGTCCTGCCAGTCCCGCACCCGTGAGTATAGACCGCCCCGTGGAATTTTCTCAGCTCAATATGGTGACTAGCAGGTCAGCATGTCAAGGGAAGCTGTAGATTACATGGGAGTGAAATTCAACAATGGAAGCAGCACAATATTGGCAGCAGCAGATCAGCTGCCCGTTACACATTCCGCCCGATTTTCCTCTGAACCCCTATGTAGTCAGAGTTTTATGCTTTCTACCTGTGCATTCTCCATATTAGAATTCCGGCTACGTTCACAATATGTTATTAATTTGTGTTCCCCACAAAAGACCCTTTTCATAAGCAAATCTACATCTCCTATAAAATGAATCTAGACTGTATGAGGGTAATTTTGACTGTGTGTGATAGTGTAAGTTAGGTGATAGCAAATCAGCAGCCTGTTTTACAGCTCTCCTGATTTTTATTTCCATTAACTTTATGCAATAAATGCTTTTACTAATAGGGAGATGCATTAACAGAAAATAGTACAATGACATAAAATGTGGCTCAGGCTAAATACTAATTTAGATTTATTGTAGGAATTAAATTATAGAGAGCAAGAATAAAACAGCACTATAACTTTCACAGGTCTGTTAATCTGTTTTCTGCGTAAAACCTAAGGAATAGTTTTGAAATTCTTAGGGCTAGAAATTGGTTTGGATCGCACCCTGGCGAGGGTGGAAACAGGGGCGCTAAAGGGTTTACAGCCGCGAACACTGGCATTCGCGCCGCTCGGCAAATTCAGTGTGTCGGTACAGGCGGCGCTGAGGAGTATCACCCGGGAGCACCGCGTCGGTATTCAACGCCCTGGGTACCGACATAGAGGCAACATTTGGTTTGACCTGCACCTGTAGTGCCCACTAGTGACCTCACCAGAGAAAGCAGGCATGCAGAGCTGTCCCGGGGCACTATGGGAAGGAATGACTGCACGAGGTAAGTGTGAGTGATATTTATCTTTTTGCGATTTAACTTTATTTGGGGTGAGTAATGTATAGGGAATATTTTTTGAGTTTTTTTGTGTCGATTCTTTTTTTTTCAGGGAAGCCTCTCTTAGAGCGCCATGAAGCTAAATTTAGCGACCCTCTGACATTAGTGCCTTAAAAAACCCTTTAACCGAATTTCCAGCCCAATGAGTCCTTGGGATAACTTTTCTTGTGTTCAATTGCATTGTGATGGGAACCGTTCATCCATCCACCTGATCAAATAGGTGCAAGGCCCAACAAACTTTCATGGTCAGGCCTTATAATAATTTCAATGAGCTGTCGGCACTGAGAGAGTATTGACTGTCAGTCAATCGGTAGGCAGCAGGAAATCCAGTGGCTCTCCACACAGTTGCGTTCGAGGTGAATAATTAAAGGGGTACTGTCCGTGGTTGGGAACATTTCTGAAGGGCCAGGAGGAACATGAATGCCCCAAGAAAGTCATTAGCGCAGCTACTTGTTTTACATTTTTAAAGTGGTGTGCAGCGGTCCTTTAATGACCACTGATGCAGCAACTCAACACTCAACTCCCATGGGAGAAGCATGCGTTTCATCCAACGTTGCTCTGGGGTCCTACATATGGCTTAAATATGCCACAATTTTCAGCCAGTTACTGCCCATTTTCACTTGAATACAGGGATGAAAACCAATCCCATTTTATCCAAATTCTTTACAAGATCACAAGATAGAAATACATGAGGAAGGTTATTTATCCCATCTTATTTAGTTGGACCAGAAAGATCCCACAGTGCAGGACACAATTGTTTCTTAAAATATTCCATGGGGTTACCTCCATTCTTCTATTGAGAAGCTTATCCCACATATAAGAACAAAGAACATAAGAAATAGGAGCAGGAGACGGCCATTTGACCCCTCAAGCCTGCTCCGCCATTCAATAAGATCATGGCTGATCTGATCATGGACTCAGCTCCACTTCCCACAGTAACTAGTGGGGTGCCGCAGGGATCGGTGCTGGGGCCTCAACTATTTACAATCAGACTTGGATGAAGGGACCGAGTATAATGTAGCCAAGTTTGCTGATGATACAAAGATGGGTGGGAAAGCAAATTGTGAGGAGGACACAAAAAATCTGCAAAGGGATATAGACAGGCTAAGTGAGTGGGCAAAAATTTGGCAGATGGAGTATAATGTGGGAAAATGTGAGGTTATCCACTTTGGCAGAAAAAATTAAAAAGCAAATTATAATTTAAATGGAGAAAAATTGCAAAGTGCTGCAGTACAGAGAGACCTGAGGATCCTTGTGTATGAAACGCAAAATGTTCGTATGCAGGTACAGCAAGTAATCAGGAAGGCAAATGGAATGTTGGCCTTTATTGCAAGGGGGATAGAGTCTAAAAGCAGAGAACTCCTGCTACAACTGTACAGGGTATTGGTGAGGCCATACCTGGAGTACTGCGTACAGTTTTGGTCTCCGTATTTAGGGAAGGATATACTTGCATTGGAAGCTGTTCAGAGAAGGTTCACTAGGTTGATTCCGGAGATGAGGGGTTGACTTATGAGGAAAGGTTGAGTAGGTTGGGCCTCTACTTATTGGAGTTTAGAAGAATGAGAGGTGATCTTATCGAAATTTATAAGATAATGAGGGGGCTCGACAAAGTGGATGCAGAGAGGATGTTTCCACTCATAGGGGAAACTAAAACTAGGGTACATAGTCTCAGAATAAGGGGCCGTCCATTTAAAACTGAGATGAGGAGGAATTTCTTCTCTCAGAGGGTTGTAAATCTGTGGAATTCTTTGTCCCAGAGAGCTGTGGAGGCTGGGTCACTGAATATATTTAAAGCAGAGATAGACAGATTTTTGAGCGATAAGGGAGTAAAGGGTTATGGGGAGTGGGCAGGGAAGTGGATCAGATCAGATCATGATCTTGTTAAATGGCGGAGCAGGCTCGAGGGGCCAGGTGGCCGACTTCTGCTCCTATTTCTTGGCTGGGGGATAGAGTATAAAAGCCGAGTACTGCAGGACTCCTCCCGAGTGGTCAAGGCAGCAGAACCGTTGCTTCAGCACTCCGATGGTCTGCTCAATGATGTTCCTGGTGGTGACATGGCTCCCATTGTATGAGGCCTGGGCAGGAGCGGTGGGGTTGTGGAGGGGAGTCAGGAGCTAGGTGGAGAGCGGATAGCCCTTGTCTCCGAGCAGCCAGCCGCGAGCTTCATTTGGGGGTTGGCACAGAGCTGGCACACCGGCCTGGCGCAGGATGAAGGCATCGTGGCTGCTGCCAGGATAGCGGGTATTGACGGTGAGTATAGTGTGTGTCACACACCGACTGGTCATTCAATGAGCGGGAGCCTTTGCGGTTATGGAAGATCTCAGGATTGTGATGCACTGTGGGTGCAGCCAATGGCGCCCTGCACCGTGGGGAAGTTCGCTATCCTGGTCAAGCCATATGTCGCTCGTGCTGCTTCTCTCGCTCATGGGGAAGGAGATGTAGTCCCTCCTCCTTCTATACAGAGAATCTGTGACCTCGGGGATGGAGCAATGCACGGCAAACTGGGAGACGTTGGAGATGTTTCCTGTTGCTCCCTGGAAGGATCCACTGGTGTAGAAATTGAGCGCGATGGTGACCCTGACTGCCACTGAGAGAGCTGTCCTCGCCCTGGTCTGAGGCTCCAGGTCTGGGTGCAGCAGATGGCAGAGCTCTGTGACCACATCCTTGCTGAAATGCAACCTTCGCACACACTGCTCCTCAGTGACATTGATGCAGGAGAACTGCTGATGGAATACCCAGGGAGGGTAAGGGCTCCTGTTGCCAGCCTTGTTGGGCCTTCTCCATCTGGCCACATCTTGCTGTCCTTCTCTCTCTCCCTCTCCCTGTCCCTCTCCCTCTCCCTCTCCTTCTCCCTGTCCCTCTTCTTGTCCTTCTCCCTGTCTTTAATAGAATCATAGAATCATATAAATTTACAGCATGGAGGGAGGCCATTTCAGCCCATCGTGTCCACGCCGGTCGACCAAGAGCTATCCAGCCTAATCCCACTTTCCAGCTCTTGGTCTGTAACCTGTAGGTTACGGCACTTCAGGTGCACATCCAAGTATCTTTTAAATGTGGGGAGGGTTTCTGCCTCTACCACCCTTTCAGGCAGTGAGTTCCAGATCCCCTCCACCCTCTGGGTGAAGCAATTTCCCCTCATATCTCCTCTATACCTCTCCCCAGTTGCTTTAAATCTATGCCCCCTGGTTGTTGACCCCTCTGCCAAGGGAAACAGGTCCTTCCTATCCACTCTATCCAGGCCCCTCATAAATTTATACACCTCAATCAGGTCTCCCCTCAGCCTCCGCTGTTGCAAAAAAAAACAGTCCCAGCATCTCCAATCTTTCCTCACAGCCAAAATTCTCCAGTCCAGGCAACATTCTTGTAAATCTCCTCTGCACCCTTTCCAGTGCAATCACATCTTTCCTGTAATGTGGTGACCAGAACTGCACGCAGTACTCCAGCTGCGGCCTAACCAGTGGTTTATACAGTTCAAGCACAACCTCCCTGCTCTTGTATTCCATGCCTCGACTAATAAAGGCAAGTATTCCATATGCCGCTTTAACCACCTTATCTACCTGGCCCGCTACCTTCAGGGATCTGTGGCCGCACACTCCAAGGTCCCTTTTGTTCCTCTACACTTTTCAGTGTCGTACCAATTATTGTGTATTCCCTTGCATTGTTAGACTTCCCCAAATGCATTACCTCACACTTATCCGGATTGAATTCCAATTGCTACTGATCCACCCACCTGACCAGTACATTGATCTTGTAATGTTTGTAGCTCCACACTGTGAATGTATTGTATTACTGCAACTAGAGTGTTTAATAAACAGACAGGTCACATGACAAGAAGCAGGCATCTTCCACAGGCTTCCAGAGAATCTGCCATTTTAACAGACTTGTGTGAGGTGTGCTCTCTAGGAAATACTACAATGGCGATGACGAATGGGATAATCGGATAAAACAAAGCTGAAATTTTTGTTGATGAAGGATTCAGCCAGCCGACAGAGAGGCTTTGAGAGCTTCTCTGTTTTGATTACAGCTACAAATTTGAGGTAAATTATGAGCACACTGTTTGAACTGCCAGAGTCAAAATGGCTGCACCTATGGGAATGATGGGGCATTTAGGAGAATATAAATATGACCGGGAAAGGTTCAAAGCATATGTGGATCGGCTAGAAATGTACTTCACTGCAAGTAATATAATCGAAATCCCAGAGAATGCAGACCAGAACCGGGTGGTGTTGGAACGGAACAGAGCTATTTTCTTAACTGAAGCTGGGCCTGAGTTGTATGAAACGCTGATAAATTTGCTTGTGCCTGCCGAGCCAAAGGACACAATGCTTAAGGGAACAGCATTACAACCCCGTACCCTTGGAAATTGCTGAAAGCTATCGTTTCGGTATACGAAATCAAAAGGCCGATGAAAATATCAGTGAGTACATTGTAGCATTAAAAAAGCTATCTATTCACTGTAATATCGGAAACTTTCAGAACCGAGCATTGCGTGACCGCCTTGTTTGTGGGATGAAAAATGATGCGGTCAGAAGAAAGTTATTGACAATGCCTGACTTGACTTTTGATATAGCTTGTCAGACAGCGAGGTCGATGAACATGGCCGACCAATATTCCCGAGGATTTCATACTAATTTCAGTCATCAGGCAACCAAGATGAATCACATGCAGGTTCAAAGTAAAAGGCGGTAGGGGCCCAAAGTCTCAGAAACTGGGTAAATGGTAACAGAGCATTGAAGCTATTGGTGCCTGGGACAACACATTGCTCAAAGTTGCCCATATGTGAAGGCAGAGTGTTTCTTCTGCAGAACAACTGGGCATCTTGCAAAGACATGCCGACTGAGGGATAAACCAGCTTTCAAAGCTATGAGTCCAGTTTTCAAAGCTATGAGTAGAAATCCCCAGAGACTACATAGCATGGAAGAACAACAACAGGACGAGGAGATGTTAGAATTACACGTCATCAGGAGCATGAGATTAACGGACAGCGATTCGAAAAGTATCATAATCCACACAGATGTTGTGGGATTCAAGGTACCCATGGAAATCGACACGGATGCATCTGTGAGTGTAGTACCGGAGTCGCTATATCTCAACAAATTGCGTGATTTCCCACTGGAGAAATCCAAGATAGAGCTGCGAGGCTACTCGGGAGAGAACATTCCTGTGGTAGGTTGTATCACTGTACCGGTGAAATATAAAGATCAATTTCAGAGCTTGCCTCTAATAGTAGTGAAAGGAGACAAGCCTGCCTTACTAGGAAGAAATTGGTTGGGATCACTGAAGCTGGATTGGAGTGAGATTTTTCATGTTGAAATGAGATTTGCATCAATGGATGATGTCATCAAGAATTATCTGAAGGTGTTCTGTGAAACAGACAGTTCGATCCAAGGCTTCAAGGCGAGTGTCAGGGTACAGAAGGATGCTAGATCAGTTGACTACAAGCCACGTCCTGTACCATATGCACTCAAGGAGAAAGTTGAGCAGGAACTCAAAAGACTAGAGACTGAGAACATTATTTGTAAGATAGATCGATGTAATTGGGCTACACCCATTGTTGTTGTACCTAAGTCTGATGGTAAGGTAAGATTGTGTGGTGATTATAAAGTAACAGTAAACCAGGTTCGAGAGGGTAATGTCCCCAACACATTGCCAAATATAGAAGATTTGTTCTCAACACTGACAGGGGGTCAGATTTTCTCAAAGTTGGATCTTGCGAATGCCTACTTACAGCTTGAACTAGATGAGGAGTCTATGCCTACATCATCTATGCCTACATCAATTTAATAGGCTACCATTTGGATCCGCCCCTGCCATATTCCAAGGGGTGATGAACCAGATTTTGCAAGGTATTGAAGGGGTAGTATGTTATTTAGATGACATACTAATTTCAGCACCAAATAGGCAAATTCATAACATATTGAATGAAGTCCTCAAACGGCTAGAGAAGCACAGAGTACGAGTGTCTGCTCGTAAGTGTGAGTTATTTAAAAACTCAGTGGAGTACTTAGGGTACAGAGTAGACAAAGATGGTTTATATCCAACCATGGGAAAGCTAGATGCAATCAGAAATGCACCCACTCCCAATGAACTTTGATCATTTTTGCATCTTTTGAACTATTATGGGAAGTTCCTATCAAATTTGGCTACAGTATTACATCCACTGAATGAACTATTGAAAAAACAGGTCCATTGGAAGTGGTCAAAAGAACGCGATACAGCATTCAAGGAGTGTAAAAGTGAATTGGTAACCATGTTAGTTCACTATGACGCATCTGAGGAGATCAAGCTAGCATGTGATGCCTCTCCATATGGAGTTGGGGCAGCAATCTTTCATGTATCACGTAGTAGGGAGGAGAGACCAATTGCTTTTGCTTCACACACTCTCAGTGCCAGTGAGAGTAATTATGCGCAAATTGAAAGGGAAGCTTTGGCATTAATTTTTGGGGCCAAGAAGTTCCACAACTACTTGTATGGTCGTAAGTTTAACATCATTACGGACCATAAGCTCCTGACACCAATCCTCCATCCAAAGTCCCCAGTTCCAACATTAGCTGCAGCCCAAATGCAGAGATGGGCTTTGAATTTGTCAGCATATACATATGATATTGAATACAGACGATCAGCTGATCACAGTAATGCGGATGCAATGTCTAAATTGCCTCCCCCATCACAAGTTACACCCGATAGGGAAGAAGTGTTTTATTTTTCATACATTGATAAATTGCCAGTCATAGCTGAAGAGATTGGTAGAACAACGAAATGTGAACCAGTGATGTCAAAGGTGTATGATTATATTGCAAATGGATGGCCAAACCTGGTAACAGACAAAGATACACATCCATTCTTCATTCGTAGGAATGAATTATCAGTCGATAAAGGTTGTATCATGTGGGGTGCAAGAGTGGTTGTACCAAATAAATTCAGATCCAAATTATTAGGAGACCTCCATGACCAGCACCTGGGAATGTGCTTGACCAAGAGTTTTGCACGCAGTTATTTATGATGGCCATGTCTTGATAAAGATATAGCGTTCATCGTAAGTCAGTGTACGACATGTCAATCGGTAAGCAAGCAACCACCATCAGTACCATTACAGCCATGGAAATGGCCTCCCAGGGTATGGCAAAGGCTACATATCAATTTTGCTGAGTTAGAAGGACAAAAATTGTTCATTGTGATTGATAACCATTCGAAGTGGGTCGAGATGTTTCCAATGTGGAAAATAACAAGTAAAACATTAGACAGTTGCAAAGATTATTTTCTTCATTTGGCCTCCCAGAAGAAATTGTTTCTAAAAATGACCACAATTTCATTCAGAATAATTTGCACAGTTCATGAGCAAAAATGGTGTGAAACATACCAAGGCTCCACCGTACCACCCTACTTCGAATGGTGCAGCAGAGCGCACTGTATAAATTGCAAAACGTGATGTTGGATCCAAATCCAAAGAAACGACAGTTGTCATTTGATCACAAATTGTCTAATTTTCTAATTACGTATCGTAATACTCCTCATACAACTATTGGTAGAACACCAGCAGAGTTGTTTCCCAAATGACAGACCGAACCAGATTCTCATTGTTAAAACCAAATTTGGCACTGTCCATAGAAGAGACACAATTAAGACAGAAAGAGAATCATGATAGAGGTAGAGTAAAAGAGAGAAATGTGAAATTAAACCAGACGGTGAGAGTGAAGAACCATCACCATAAATGGTTAAAGTGGTTACTAGGACGAGTGGTAAAGATATGTGGTCATCGCACATATTTGGTAAAGATGTTTGATCATGGACAGGTTAGATTTGTTCACATTGATCATATTTTACCTACAGACACGGAAGTAGTTGAAGGTGGGAATGATTCAATTATTTCTGACTCATCAGATAGTTTTGATACACCAGTAACGTATCTTACATCCAGTGTACTGGAAACAAATCCAAGAGAAAATCAGAATTTAAGTCTGAGTCCAAGTCGGGAAAACAAACAGTCTGAAGTTAGAGAGAGTTCAAATGGAAATCAAGGGCATCCCTTGGAGGAAAACTTTCCTCAGGATCAGCCTCGAATGAGTTTAAATTCGACAGCATGTTTGGAAGGTTCTGTTCGAGAGCAAAGGTATCCTCTTTGAAACAGAAAACAAGTGGTTAAGTTTGATTTGTAAATATGGCAAATAAGTCCATATCCTTTGTAATGCATTACCATGCAAGTTATGTATGATGATTGCTTGTTATAATAACTCTTCATTAAGGAGGGAGAAGTGCAATGTTTGTAGTTCCACATTGTGGACGTATTGTGTTACTGCAATTAGAGTGTTTAATAAACAGACAAGTCACATGACAAGAAGCAGGAAGCTTCCACAAGCTTCCACAGGCTTCCGGAGGATCTGCTATTTTAACAGACTTGTGTGAAGTGTGCACTCTTGGAAATATTACAGCTATCTTCCTGCAGTCCGCAGCTTTCTTCTTCATTGTCAACATCACAGCCTATTTTAGTGTCGTCTGCAAACTTCTTAATCAATCTCCCAACATTCAAGTCCAGGTCATACATATATTCTACAAAAAGCAAGGGACCCAGCCCTAAACCCTGTGGAACCCCACTGGATACAGCCTTCCAGTCATTAAAAACACCCATCAACCGTAACCCTTTGCTTCCTGCCTCTGAGCCAATTTTGGATCCAACTTGCCACCTTGCCCCTGGATCCCATGGGCTTTTACTTTCGTGACCAGTCTGCCATGTGGCACCTTATCAAAAGCTTTGCTAAAATCCATCTACACTACATCATATGCACTGCCCTCATCAACCCTCCTGGTTACCTCGTCGAAAAATTCAATCAAGTTAGTCAGACCTTCCCTTAACAAATCCATGCAGACTGTCCTTGATTAATCCATGCCTTTCTAAATGATTTAGCCTGTCCCTCAGGACTTTTTCCCAATAATTTTCCCACCACTGAGGTTAGGCTGACTGGCCTGTAATTACTTGGTCTATCCCTTTCTCCCTTTTTACACAAAGGTACCACATTAGCAGTCCTCTAGTCCTCAGGCACCACACCTGAAGCCAGAGAGGATTGGAAAATGATGGTCAGAGCCTCTGCTATTTCCTCTTTTGCTCCTCTTAACAGCCCGGGGTACTTTTCATCCGGGCTGGGGATTTATCCACTTTCAAAGCTGCTAAGCCCCTGAATACTTCCTCTCTCACTATGTTTATCTCGTCTAATATTTGACACTCCTCCTCCCTCATTGCGAAGTCTGCATCGCCCCTCTCTTTTGTGAAAACAGATGCAAAGTATTCATTAAGAGTCATATCCATGTTTTCTGCCTTCACACACAGATTTCCTTTATGGTCTCTAATAGGCCCCCACTCTTTCTCTAGTTATCCTCTTGCTCTCAATGTATTTATAAAACATCTTTGGGTTTTCCCTGATTTTACTTGCCAACATTCTTTCATGCTCTCTCTTTGCTTTCCTGATATCTTTTTTAATTGCACCCCTGCACTTCTTATACTCCTCTCGAGTTTCCACAGTATTGAGTCTCGGTATGTCCCTCGACATCTGCTTTCGCTCTGCCTTTCTCTGTGCCTTGTCTCTGCTTTTGTCTTCACCTAAGCAACCTCCGACGGTGATGTCGGAGCAGGAAGTCGAGCGCCAACACAGCCCCCATGAATTGAGATAAATGTTGTGATTGCAAATCTGCCCTCAATCATACAAGGGAATAGTTAAGAGGCAGAACAGTCCTTGAAGTAGCAGACCAGGTTAAGAAGGCATACGGAATGCTTGCCTTTCTTGCCGAGGCATAGAATATAAGTGCAGGGAGGTTATTCTTAAATTGTATAATATTAGGCCACAGCTGGAGTATTGCGTGCAGTTCTGGTCACCGTATTATAGGAAGGAAGTGATTGCACTAGAGAGGGTGCAGAGGAGATTTACTAGGATGCTGCCTGGAACGGAGAATCTTAGATATGAAGACAGATTGGATAGGCTGGGTTTGTTCTCACTGGAACAGAGGAGGTTGAGAGGAGACCTCATTGAGGTGTACAAAATATTGATGGGCCTGGACATAGTGGATAGTAAGGGTCTATTTCCATTGGTGGAGGGGTCTATTACGAGGGGGCATAGTTTTAAGGTGGTTGGTGGAAGGTTTAGAGGGGATTTGAGGGGGGGCTTCTTCACGCAGAGGATTGTAGGGATCTGGAACTCGCTGCCTGGAAGAGTGGTGGATGCAGAAACCCTCACCACTTTTAAGAGATGGTTGGATGAACACTTAAAGTGCAGTAACCTGCAGGGTTCCCTGACCTAGAGCTGGTAATTGGGATTAGACTGGATAACCTTTTGTTGGACGGCGCAGATATAATGGTAAGTACTGCAGGGAATAGAATACGGCCAGGGTGATCTCCTGGACTAGTTTTGATCGCCTGGATGGGCCTGAGAGGAATTTTCCCAGATTTTGTTCTCCCTAAATTGGCCTGGGTTTTTATCTGGTTTTTGCCTCTCCCAGGAGATCACATGGCTCCGGTTGGGGTGGAGTGTAGAATGTTTCAGTATAAGGGGTGTCGCAGTTGTGTGAGGCAGACTGGTTGAGTTGGGTGTTCTTTGCCTTTCCGTCATTGTTCATAGGTTTATATGTAACCTTTAGGGCTGCTGACCGAGGGCCGTGTGGCTCTTTGTCGGCCGGCACGGATACAATGGGCCAAAATGGCCTCCTTCTGCGCTGTAAATTTCTATGTTTCTATGTTTCTAAATCAAAAGCATTGCAATCTGCCTATGTGTTTGCAAGCTGCACAGAATAATGGCCGACAAAATTTGTTTTTCAAGATGGCGCCGTTAAACAGCGCTTCTCCAGCCACTCCCAACTCCGATGCGACAGCCGAAGCTGTCATTGTCACCGGCAGGCGACGTGGGGATGCGTGGCCGAATTTCCCTTCCGGGGCAATAACGGGGCGCTGCCAGCAGGAGCCAGGCGCTATCTCGTAGCCCCCAACCAATTCCACAGGGGCCGCCCTTCGCGCCGCGCCCGGGCAGGAAAACGTTTGCCCCCTCCCTCCTGGGTTGTTAATATCAGGCGCATAACAGGCCAATTTCGGCCTCCCGGCCTCTGACTCGCTCTTGTTGCCACAGTATTTATGTGGCTGGTCCAGTTAAATTTCTGGTCAATGGTGACCCCCAGGATGTTGATGGTGCGGAGTTCGGCGAATATCATGAGGCGGTGGTAGGCTCTCGCTTGTTGGAGATGGTCATTGCCTGGCATGAATGTTACTTGTTAATTATCAGCCCAAGCCTGAATGTCATCCAGGTCTTGCTGCATGCGGGCATGGACTGTTTCATTATCTGAGGAGTTGTGAATGCAACTGAACATTGTGCAGTCATCAGCAAACATCCCAACTTCTGACCTTATGATGGAGGGAAGGTCATTGATGAAGCAGGTGAAGGTGGTTGGGCCTAGGACACTGCCCTGAGGAACTCCTGCAGCGATGTCCTGGGGCTGAGAGGATTGACCTCCAACAACCACAACCATCTTCCTTTGTGTTAGAACATAAGAACATAAGAAATAGGAGCAGGAGTAGGCCATATGGCCCCTCGAACCTGCTCCGCCATTCAGTACGATCATGGCTGATCTGATCATGGACTCAGATCCACTTCCCCGCCCGCTCCCCATAACCCCTTATCCCCTTATTGATTAAGAAACTGTCTATTTCTGTCTTAAATTTATTCAATGTCCTAGCTTCCACAGCTCTCTGAGGCAGCGAATTCCACAGATTGACAACCCTCTGAGAGAAGAATTTTCTCCTCGTCTCAGTTTTAAATGTGTGGCCCCTTATTCTAAGATCATGCCCTCTAGTTCTTGTCTCCCCCATCAGTGGAAACATCCTCTCTGCATCCACCTTGTCAAGCACCCTCATAATCTTATATGTTTCGATAAGATCACCTCTCATTCTTCTGAATTCCAGTGAGTAGAGGCCCAACCTATTCAACCTTTCTTCATAAGTCAACCCTCTCATCTCCGGAATCAACCTAGTGAACCTTCTCTGAACTGCCTCCAAAGCAAGTATATCCTTTTGTAACTATGGAAAGCAAAACTGCACGCAGTATTCCAGGTGTGGCCTCACCAATATCCTGTATAGCTGTAGCAAGACTTCCCTGGTTTTATACTCCAGCCCCTTTGCAATTAAGGCCAAGATACCATTGACCTTCCTGATCACTTGCTGTACCTGCATACTAATCTTTTGTGTTTCATACACAATTACCCCCAGGTCCCACTGTGCTGTGGCACTTTGCAATCTTTCCCCATTTAAATAATAACTTGTTCTTTGATTTTTTTTCTGCCAAAGTGCATGACCTCACTCTTTCCAACATTATACTCCATCTGCCAAATTTTTGCCCACTCACTTAGCCTGTCTATATCCTTTTGAAGATTTTTTTGTGTCCTCCTCACACATTGCTTTTCCTCCCATCTTTGTATCATCAGCAAACTTGGCTATGTTACACTCAGTCCCTTCTTCCAAGTCGTTAATATAGATTGTAAATAGTTGGGGTCCCAGCACTGATCCCTGCAGCACCCTACTCGTTACTGATTCCCAACCAGAGAATGAACCATTTATCCCGACTCTTTTTTCTGTTAATTAACCAATCCTCTATTCATGCTAATATATTACTCCCAACCCCGTGAACTTTTATAACTCCAGCCCGTGGAGAGTTTTCCTTCTGATTCCCAGAACCCAAACTGAATATCAGTGAGCAGATTATTGGTATTGGTGAGTGTTCTCGCTCAGGCCAACATCCCCAGCATCGAAGCACTGACCACACTCGACCAGCTCCGTTGGGCGGGCCACATTGTCTGCATGCCCGACACAAGACTACCAAAGCAAGCGCTCTACTTGGAACTCCTACACGGTAAGCGAGCCCCAGGTGGGCAGAGAATATGCTTCAAGGACACCCTCAAAGCCTCCTTGATAAAGTGTAACATCTCCACCAGCACCTGGAAATCCCTGGCCAAAGACCGCCCGAAGTTGAGGAAGAGCTTCCGGGAGGGCGCTGAGCACCTCGAGTCTTGTCGCCGAGAGCATGCAGAAATCAAGTGCAGACAGCGGAAGGAGCGTGCAGCAAACCAGTCCCACCCACCCTTTCCTTCAACCACTGTCTGTCCCACTTGTGACAGAGACTCTGGTTCCCGTATTGGACTGTTCAGTCACCTGAGAACTCACTTTTAGAGTGGAAGCAAGTTCGAGCGACTGCCTATGATGATGATGATGATATTGGTGAGCAAGTGTCGTTTGACAGCACTGTCGACGACACCTTTCATCACTTTGCTGATGATTGAGAGTAGACTGATGGGGCGGTAATTGGCCGAATTGGATTTGTCCTGGCTTTTTGAGGACAGGACATACCTGGGCAGTTTTCCACATTGTCAGGTAGATGCCAGTGTAATAGCTGTACTGGAACAGCTTGGTTAGAGGCACAGCTAGTTCTGGAGCATAGGTCTTCAGCACAATAGCCTGTATATTCAAGACTGAGATAGATAGATCTTTGGGCAGTAAAGGAATCAAGTGATATAGGGATACAGCAGGAAAGTGGGTTTGGTGTTCAGCCCGGATTTTATGGAATGGCGCAGTAAGCTCGAGGAGCCAATTGGCCGACTACTTCTCCTGTTATGTTGTTATGGTATGAAGACAAGCTACTGAGTTTGCCATGTAATTATGATACCACATATCCTGGTTACTTGTACCTGAGTACACAGTTAGACAGCTCCTATCTACCAGTGCTCGTTTGCAAAAGAAGTTTGAGGACAGATTTTCCCACCGTTTTGTTTCTGTTCCCTGCCCATGGTGTCACTGCCCATCGTGTTGGTTCTCCCACACACTGCCCATCGTGTTGGTTCTCCCACACACTGCCCATTGTGTTGGTCCTCCCACACACTGCCCATCGTGTTGGTCCTCCCACACACTGCCCATCATGTTGGTCCTCCCACACACTGACCATCGTGTTGGTCGTCCCACACACTGCCCATCGTGTTAGTCCTCCCACACACTGCCCATCATGTTGGTTCTCCCACACACTGCCCATCGTGTTGGTTCTCCCACATTGTGCCCATTGTGTTGGTTCTCCCACACACTGTGCCCATCGTGTTGGTCCTCCCACACTGTGCCCATCATGTTGGTCCTCCCACATTGTGCCCATCGTGTTGGTCCTCCAACACGGTGCCCATCATGTTGGTCCTCCCACATTGTGCCCATCGTGTTGGCTCTCCCACACTGTGCCCATCATGTTGGTCCTCCCACACACTGCCCATCGTGTTGGTCCTCCCACACACTGACCATCGTGTTGGTTCTCCCACATTGTGCCCATTGTGTTGGTTCTCCCACACACTGTGCCCATCGTGTTGGCTCTCCCACACTGTGCCCATCATGTTGGTCCTCCCACACACTGCCCATCGTGTTTGTTCTCCCACATTGTGCCCATTGTGTTGGTTCTCCCACACACTGTGCCCATCGTGTTGGAGCTCCCACACACAGCCCATCATGTTGGTCCTCCCATACACTGCCCATCGTGTTGGTCTTCCCACACACTGTGCCCATCATATTGGTCCTCCCAAACACTGCCAATCGTGTTGGAGCTCCCACACACAGCCCATCATGTTGGTCCTCCCATACACTGCCCATCGTGTTGGTCTTCCCACACACTGTGCCCATCATATTGGTCCTCCCAAACACTGCCAATCGTGTTGGTCCTCCCACACACTGCCCATCATGTTGGTCCTCCCACACACTGCCTATTGTGTTGGTTCTCCCACACACTGTGCCCATCGTGTTGGTTCTCCCACAGACTGTGTCCATCGTGTTGTTCCTCCCACATTGTGCCCATCGTGTTGGTTCTCCCACACACTGTCCATCGTGTTGGTCCTCCCACACACTGCCCCTCGTGTTGGTCCTCCCACACACTGCCCATCGTGTTGGTTCTCCCACACACTGTGCCCATCGTGTTGGTCCTCCCACATTGTGCCCACCGTGTTGGTCCTCCCACACACTTTCCATCGTGTTGGTCCTCCCACACACTGCCCATCATGTTGGTTCTCCCACACACTGCCAATCGTGTTGGTCATCACACCCACTGTGCCCATCATGTTGGTTCTCCCACACACTGCCCATCGTGTTCGTTCTTCCACACACTGCCCATCGTGTTGGTCCTCCCACACACTGCCCATCATGTTAGTCCTCCCACACACTGCCCATCGTGTTGGCTCTCCCATACACTGTGCCCATCATGTTGGTCTTCCCACACACTGCCCATCGTGTTAGTCCTCCCACACACTGCCCATCGTGTTGGTCCTCCCACACACTGCCCATCGTGTTGGTCCTCCCACACACTGCCCATTTTGTTGGTCCTCCCACACACTGCCCATCGTGTTGGTCCTCCCACACACTGCCCATCGTGTTGGTCCTCTCACACACTGCCCATCGTGTTGGTCCTCCCACACACTGACCATCGTGTTGGTCCTCCCACACACTGCCCATCGTGTTAGTCCTCCCACACACTGCCCATCATGTTGGTCCTCCCAGACACTGCCCATCGTGTTGGTTCTCCCACACACTGCCCATCGTGTTATTCCTCCCACACACTGCCCATCGTTTTGGTTCTCCCACATTGTGCCCATTGTGTTGGTTCTGCCACACACTGTTCCCATCGTGTTGGCTCTCCCACACTGTGCCCATCATGTTGGTCCTCCCACACACTGTGCCCATCGTGTTGGTCTTCCCACACACTGTCCATCATGTTGGTCCTCCCACACACTGCCCATCGTGTTGGTCCTCCCACACACTGCCCATCGTGTTGGTCCTCCCACACACTGCCCATCGTGATGGTCCTCCCACACACTGCCCATCATGTTGGTCCTCCCACACACTGCCCATCGTGTTGGTCCTCCCACACACTGCCCATTGTGTTGGTTCTCCCACACACCGTGCCCATCGTGTTGGTTCTCCCACAGACTGTGCCCATCGTGTTGTTCCTCCCACATTGTGCCCATAGTGTTGGTCCTCCCACAAACTGTCCATCGTGTTGGTCCTCCCACACACTGTCCATCGTGTTGGTCCTCCCATACACTGCCCATCCTGTTGATTCTCCCACACACTGCCCATCGTGTTGGTCTTCCCACACACTGCCCATCGTGTTGGTCCTCCCACACACTGCCCATCGTGTTGGTCCTCCCACACACTGCCCATCGTGTTGGTCCTCCCACACACTGCCCATCGTGTTGGTCCTCCCACACACTGCCCATCGTGTTGGTCTTCCCACACACTGCCCATCGTGTTGGTCCTCCCACACATTGCCCATCGTGTTGGTCCTCGCACACACTGCCCATCGTGTTGGTCCTCTCACACTCTGCCCATCGTGTTGGTCCTCCCACACACTGTGCTTACCGTGTTGGTCCTCCCACACTGTGCCCATCATGTTGGTCCTCCAACATTATGCCCATCGTGTTGGTCCTCCCACACTGTGCCCATCATGTTGGTCCTCCCACACTGTGCCCATCATGTTGGTCCTCCCACATTATGCCCATCGTGTTGGTCCTCCCACACACTGCCCATCTTGTTGGTCCTCCCACACTGTGCCCATCATGTTGGTCCTCCCTCATTATGCCCATTATGTTGGTTCTCCCACACTGTGCCCATCGTGATGTTCCTCCCAAACTGTGCCCATCATGTTGGTCCTCCCACATTATGCCGATCGTGTTCGTCCTCCCACACTGTGCCCATCATGTTGGTCCTCCCACATTGTGCCCATTATGTTGGTCCTCCCACACACTGCCCATCGTGTTGGTCCTCCCACACACTGTCCATCGTGTTGATCCTCCCACACACTGCCCATCGTGTTGGTTCTCCCACATTGTGCCCATTGTGTTGGTTCTCCCAAACACTGTGCCCATCATGTTGGTCCTCCCACACACTGCCCATCATGTTGGTCCTCCCACACACTGCCCATCGTGTTGGTTCTCCCACATTGTGCCCATTGTGTTGGTTCTCCCACACACTGTGCCCATCGTGTTGGTCCTCCCACACTGTGCCCATCATGTTGGTCCTCCCACATTGTGCCCATCGTGTTGGTCCTCCAACACGGTGCCCATCATGTTGGTCCTCCCACATTGTGCCCATCGTGTTGGCTCTCCCACACTGTGCCCATCATGTTGGTCCTCCCACACACTGCCCATCGTGTTGGTCCTCCCACACACTGACCATCGTGTTGGTTCTCCCACATTGTGCCCATTGTGTTGGTTCTCCCACACACTGTGCCCATCGTGTTGGCTCTGCCACACTGTGCCCATCATGTTGGTCCTCCCACACACTGCCCATCGTGTTTGTTCTCCCACATTGTGCCCATTGTGTTGGTTCTCCCACACACTGTGCCCATCGTGTTGGAGCTCCCACACACAGCCCATCATGTTGGTCCTCCCATACACTGCCCATCGTGTTGGTCTTCCCACACACTGTGCCCATCATATTGGTCCTCCCAAACACTGCCAATCGTGTTGGAGCTCCCACACACAGCCCATCATGTTGGTCCTCCCATACACTGCCCATCGTGTTGGTCTTCCCACACACTGTGCCCATCATATTGGTCCTCCCAAACACTGCCAATCGTGTTGGTCCTCCCACACACTGCCCATCATGTTGGTCCTCCCACACACTGCCCATTGTGTTGGTTCTCCCACACACTGTGCCCATCGTGTTGGTTCTCCCACGGACTGTGTCCATCGTGTTGTTCCTCCCACATTGTGCCCATCGTGTTGGTTCTCCCACACACTGTCCATCGTGTTGGTCCTCCCACACACTGCCCCTCGCGTTGGTCCTCCCACACACTGCCCATCGTGTTGGTTCTCCCACACACTGTGCCCGTCGTGTTGGTCCTCCCACATTGTGCCCACCGTGTTGGTCCTCCCACACACTTTCCATCGTGTTGGTCCTCCCACACACTGCCCATCATGTTGGTTCTCCCACACACTGCCAATCGTGTTGGTCATCACACCCACTGTGCCCATCATGTTGGTTCTCCCACACACTGCCCATCGTGTTCGTTCTTCCACACACTGCCCATCGTGTTGGTCCTCCCACACACTGCCCATCATGTTAGTCCTCCCACACACTGCCCATCGTGTTGGCTCTCCCATACACTGTGCCCATCATGTTGGTCTTCCCACACACTGCCCATCGTGTTAGTCCTCCCACACACTGCCCATCGTGTTGGTCCTCCCACACACTGCCCATCGTGTTGATCCTCTCACACACTGCCCATCGTGTTGGTCCTCCCACACACTGACCATCGTGTTGGTCCTCCCACACACTGCCCATCGTGTTAGTCCTCCCACACACTGCCCATCCTGTTGGTCCTCCCAGACACTGCCCATCGTGTTGGTTCTCCCACACACTGCCCATCGTGTTATTCCTCCCACACACTGCCCATCGTTTTGGTTCTCCCACATTTTGCCCATTGTGTTGGTTCTGCCACACACTGTTCCCATCGTGTTGGCTCTCCCACACTGTGCCCATCATGTTGGTCCTCCCACACACTGTGCCCATCGTGTTGGTCCTCCCACACACTGTCCATCATGTTGGTCCTCCCACACACTGCCCATCGTGTTGGTCCTCCCACACACTGTGCCCATCATATAGGTCCTCCCACACACTGCCCATCGTGTTGGTCCTCCCACACACTGCCCATCGTGATGGTCCTCCCACACACTGCCCATCATGTTGGTCCTCCCACACACTGCCCATCGTGTTGGTCCTCCCACACACTGCCCATTGTGTTGGTTCTCCCACACACCGTGCCCATCGTGTTGGTTCTCCCACAGACTGTGCCCATCGTGTTGTTCCTCCCACATTGTGCCCATAGTGTTGGTCCTCCCACAAACTGTCCATCGTGTTGGTCCTCCCACACACTGTCCATCGTGTTGGTCCTCCCACACACTGTCCATCGTGTTGGTCCTCCCATACACTGCCCATCCTGTTGATTCTCCCACACACTGCCCATCGTGTTGGTATTCCCACACACTGCCCATCGTGTTGGTCCTCCCACACACTGACCATCGTGTTGGTCCTCCCACACACTGCCCATCGTGTTGGTCCTCCCACACACTGCCCATCGTGTTGGTCTTCCCACACACTGCCCATCGTGTTGGTCCTCCCACACATTGCCCATCGTGTTGGTCCTCGCACACACTGCCCATCGTGTTGGTCCTCTCACACTCTGCCCATCGTGTTGGTCCTCCCACACACTGTGCTTACCGTGTTGGTCCTCCCACACTGTGCCCATCATGTTGGTCCTCCAACATTATGCCCATCGTGTTGGTCCTCCCACACTGTGCCCATCATGTTGGTCCTCCCACACTGTGCCCATCATGTTGGTCCTCCCACATTATGCCCATCGTGTTGGTCCTCTCACACACTGCCCATCTTGTTGGTCCTCCCACACTGTGCCCATCATGTTGGTCCTCCCGCATTATGCCCATTATGTTGGTTCTCCCACACTGTGCCCATCGTGATGTTCCTCCCAAACTGTGCCCATCATGTTGGTCCTCCCACATTGTGCCCATTATGTTGGTCCTCCCACACACTGCCCATCGTGTTGGTCCTCCCACACACTGCCCATTGTGTTGGTGATCCCACACACCGTGCCCATCGTGTTGGTTCTCCCACAGACTATGCCCATCGTGTTGTTCCTCCCACATTGTGCCCATAGTGTTGGTCCTCCCACACACTGTCCATCGTGTTGGTCCTCCCACACACTGTCCATCGTGTTGGTCCTCCCACACACTGCCCATCGTGTTGGTCTTCCCACACACTGCCCATCGTGTTGGTCCTCCCACACACTGCCCATCGTGTTGGTCCTCCCACACACTGCCCATCGTGTTGGTCCTCCCACACACTGCCCATCGTGTTGGTCCTCCCACACACTGCCCATCGTGTTGGTCTTCCCACACACTGCCCATCGTGTTGGTCCTCCCATACATTGCCCATCGTGTTGGTCCTCGCACACACTGCCCATCGTGTTGGTCCTCTCACACTCTGCCCATCGTGTTGGTCCTCCCAAACACTGTGCTTACCGTGTTGGTCCTCCCACACTGTGCCCATCATGTTGGTCCTCCAACATTATGCCCATCGTGTTGGTCCTCCCACACTGTGCCCATCATGTTGGTCCTCCCACACTGTGCCCATCATGTTGGTCCTCCCACATTATGCCCATCGTGTTGGTCCTCCCACACTGTGCCCATCTTGTTGGTCCTCCCACACTGTGCCCATCATGTTGGTCCTCCCGCATTATGCCCATTATGTTGGTTCTCCCACACTGTGCCCATCGTGATGTTCCTCCCAAACTGTGCCCATCATGTTGGTCCTCCCACATTATGCCGATCGTGTTGGTCCTCCCACACTGTGCCCATCATGTTGGTCCTCCCACATTGTGCCCATTATGTTGGTCCTCCCACACACTGCCCATCGTGTTGGTCCTCCCACACACTGTCCATCGTGTTGATCCTCCCACACACTGCCCATCATGTTGGTTCTCCCACATTGTGCCCATTGTGTTGGTTCTCCCAAACACTGTGCCCATCATGTTGGTCCTCCCACACACTGCCCATCATGTTGGTCCTCCCACACACTGCCCATCGTGTTGGTCCTCCCACACACTGCTCATCGTGTTGGTCCTCCCACACACTGCCCATCGTGTTGGTTCTCCCACACACTGTACCCATCGTGTTGGTTCTCCCACAGACAGTGTCCATCGTGCTGGTTCTCCCACCTTGTGCCCATCGTGCTGGTCCTCCCACACACTGCCCATTGTGTTGTTCCTCCCACACACTGCTCATCGTGTTGGTCCTCCCACACACTGCCCATCGTGTTGGTTCTCCCACACACTGTGCCCATCGTGTTGGTTCTCCCACAGACAGTGTCTATCATGTTGGTCCTCCCACCTTGTGCCCATCGGGCTGGTCCTCTCACACACTGCCCATTGTGTTGTTCCTCCCACACACTGTCCATCGCGTTGGTCCTCCCACACACTGCCCATCGTGTTGGTCCTCCCACACACTGCCCATCGTGTTGGTCCTCCCACACACTGCCCATCGTGTTGGTCCTCCCACACACTGTCCATCGTGTTGGTCCTCCCACACACTGCCCATCGTGTTGGTTCTCCCACACACTGTGCCCATCGTGTTGGTCCTCCCACATTGTGCCCGTCGTGCTGGTCCTCCCACACATTGCCCATTGTGTTGGTCCTCCCACACACTGTCCATCGCGTTGGTCCTCCCACACACTGCCCATCGTGTTGGTCCTCCCACACACTGCCCATCGTGTTGGTCCTCCCACACACTGTCCATCGTGTTGGTCCTCCCACACACTGCCCATCATGTTGGTTCTCCCACACACTGCCCATCGCGTTGGTCCTCCCACACTGTGCCCATCATGTTGGTCCTCCCGCATTATGCCCATTGTGTTGGTTCTCCCACACTGTGCCCATCGTGTTGGTCCTCGCACACTGTGCCCATCATGTTGGTCCTCCCACACACTGCCCATCGTGTTGGTCCTCCCACAAACTGTCCATCGTGTTGGTCCTCCCACACACTGCCCATCATGTTGGTTCTCCCACACACTGCCCATCGCGTTGGTCCTCCCACACTGTGCCCATCATGTTGGTCCTCCCGCATTATGCCCATCGTGTTGGTCCTCCCACACACTGCCCATCGTGATGGTCCTCCCACACACTGCCCATCATGTTGGTCCTCCCACACACTGCCCATCGTGTTGGTCCTCCCACACACTGCCCATTGTGTTGGTTCTCCCACACACCGTGCCCATCGCGTTGGTTCTCCCACAGACTGTGCCCATCGTGTTGTTCCTCCCACATTGTGCCCATAGTGTTGGTCCTCCCACAAACTGTCCATCGTGTTGGTCCTCCCACACACTGTCCATCGTGTTGGTCCTCCCACACACTGTCCATCGTGTTGGTCCTCCCATACACTGCCCATCCTGTTGATTCTCCCACACACTGCCCATCGTGTTGGTCTTCCCACACACTGCCCATCGTGTTGGTCCTCCCACACACTGCCCATCGTGTTGGTCCTCCCACACACTGCCCATCGTGTTGGTCCTCCCACACACTGCCCATCGTGTTGGTCCTCCCACACACTGCCCATCGTGTTGGTCTTCCCACACACTGCCCATCGTGTTGGTCCTCGCACACACTGCCCATCGTGTTGGTCCTCTCACACTCTGCCCATCGTGTTGGTCCTCCCACACACTGTGCTTACCGTGTTGGTCCTCCCACACTGTGCCCATCATGTTGGTCCTCCAACATTATGCCCATCGTGTTGGTCCTCCCACACTGTGCCCATCATGTTGGTCCTCCCACACTGTGCCCATCATGTTGGTCCTCCCACATTATGCCCATCGTGTTGGTCCTCCCACACACTGCCCATTATGTTGGTTCTCCCACACTGTGCCCATCGTGATGTTCCTCCCAAACTGTGCCCATCATGTTGGTCCTCCCACATTATTCCGATCGTGTTGGTCCTCCCACACTGTGCCCATCATGTTGGTCCTCCCACATTGTGCCCATTATGTTGGTCCTCCCACACACTGCCCATCGTGTTGGTCCTCCCACACACTGTCCATCGTGTTGATCCTCCCACACACTGCCCATCGTGTTGGTTCTCCCACATTGTGCCCATTGTGTTGGTTCTCCCAAACACTGTGCCCATCATGTTGGTCCTCCCACACACTGCCCATCATGTTGGTCCTCCCACACACTGCCCATCGTGTTGGTCCTCCCACACACTTTCCATCGTGTTGGTCCTACCACACACTGCCCATCATGTTGGTTCTCCCACACACTGCCAATCGTGTTGGTCATCACACACACTGCCCATCATGTTGGTTCTCCCACACACTGCCCTTCGTGTTCGTTCTTCCACACACTGCCCATCGTGTTGGACCTCCCACACACTGCCCATCATGTTGGTCCTTCCACACACTGCCCGTCGTGTTGGTCCTCCCACACACTGTGCCCATCATATAGGTCCTCCCACACACTGCCCATCGTGTTGGTCCTCCCACACACTGCCCATCGTGATGGTCCTCCCACACACTGCCCATCATGTTGGTCCTCCCACACACTGCCCATCGTGTTGGACCTCCCACACACTGCCCATTGTGTTGGTGATCCCACACACCGTGCCCATCGTGTTGGTTCTCCCACAGACTGTGCCCATCGTGTTGTTCCTCCCACACACTGCCCATCGTGTTGGTCCTCCCACACATTGCCCATCGTGTTGGTCCTCGCACACACTGCCCATCGTGTTGGTCCTCCCACACACTGTGCTTACCGTGTTGGTCCTCCCACACTGTGCCCATCGTGTTGGTCCTCCCACACTGTGCCCATCATGTTGGTCCTCCCACACTGTGCCCATCATGTTGGTCCTCCCACATTATGCCCATCGTGTTGGTCCTCCCACACTGTGCCCATCTTGTTGGTCCTCCCACACTGTGCCCATCATGTTGGTCCTCCCGCATTATGCCCATTATGTTGGTTCTCCCACACTGTGCCCATCATGTTGGTCCTCCCACATTGTGCCCATTATGTTGGTCCTCCCACACACTGCCCATCGTGTTGGTCCTCCCACACACTGTCCATAGTGTTGATCCTCCCACACACTGCCCATCGTGTTGGTTCTCCCACATTGTGCCCATTGTGTTGGTTCTCCCAAACACTGTGCCCATCATGTTGGTCCTCCCACACACTGCCCATCATGTTGGTCCTCCCACACACTGCCCATCGTGTTGGTCCTCCCACACACTGCTCATCGTGTTGGTCCTCCCACACACTGCCCATCGTGTTGGTTCTCCCACACACTGTACCCATCGTGTTGGTTCTCCCACAGACAGTGTCCATCGTGCTGGTTCTCCCACCTTGTGCCCATCGTGCTGGTCCTCCCACACACTGCCCATTGTGTTGTTCCTCCCACACACTGCTCATCGTGTTGGTCCTCCCACACACTGCCCATCGTGTTGGTTCTCCCACACACTGTGCCCATCGTGTTGGTTCTCCCACAGACAGTGTCTATCATGTTGGTCCTCCCACCTTGTGCCCATCGGGCTGGTCCTCCCACACACTGCCCATTGTGTTGTTCCTCCCACACACTGTCCATCGCGTTGGTCCTCCCAGACACTGCCCATCGTGTTGGTCCTCCCACACACTGCCCATCGTGTTGGTCCTCCCACACACTGCACATCATGTTGGTTCTCCCACACACTGCCCATCGCGTTGGTCCTCCCACACACTGCCCATTGTGTTGTTCCTCCCACACACTGTCCATCGCGTTGGTCCTCCCACACACTGTCCATCGTGTTGGTCCTCCCACACACTGCCCATCGTGTTGGTTCTCCCACACACTGTGCCCATCGTGTTGGTCCTCCCACATTGTGCCCGTCGTGCTGGTCCTCCCACACACTGCCCATTGTGTTGGTCCTCCCACACACTGTCCATCGCGTTGGTCCTCCCACACACTGCCCATCGTGTTGGTCCTCCCACACACTGCCCATCGTGTTGGTCCTCCCACACACTGTCCATCGTGTTGGTCCTCCCACACACTGCCCATCATGTTGGTTCTCCCACACACTGCCCATCGCGTTGGTCCTCCCACACTGTGCCCATCATGTTGGTCCTCCCGCATTATGCCCATTGTGTTGGTTCTCCCACACTGTGCCCATCGTGTTGGTCCTCGCACACTGTGCCCATCATGTTGGTCCTCCCACATTATGCCCATCGTGTTGGTCCTCCCACACTGTGCCCATCATGTTGGTCCTCCCACATTGTGCCCATCATGTTGGTCCTCCCACACTCTGTCCATCGTGTTGGTCCTCCCACACACTGCCCATCGTGTTGGTTCTCCCACACACTGTGCCCATCGTGTTGGTCCTCCCACACACTGCCCATTGTGTTGGTCTTCCCACGCACTGTCCATCGCGTTGGTCCTCCCACACACTGCCCATCATGTTGGTCCTCCCACACACTGTCCATCGTGTTGGTCCTCCCACACACTGCCCATCGTGTTGGTTCTCCCACACACTGTGCCCATCGTGTTGGTCCTCCCACATTGTGCCCGTCGTGCTGGTCCTCCCACACACTGCCCATTGTGTTGGCCCTCCCACACACTGTCCATCGCGTTGGTCCTCCCACACTGTGCCCATCATGTTGGTCCTCCCGCATTATGCCCATTGTGTTGGTTCTCCCACACTGTGCCCATCGTGTTGGTCCTCGCACACTGTGCCCATCATGTTGGTCCTCCCACATTATGCCCATCGTGTTGGTACTCCCACACTGTGCCCATCATGTTCGTCCTCCCACATTGTGCCCATCATGTTGGTCCTCCCACACACTGTCCATCGTGTTGGTCCTCCCACACACTGCCCATCGTGTTGGTCCTCCCACACACTGCCCATCGTGTTGTTTCTCCCACATAGTGCCCATTGTGTTGGTTCTCCCACAACCTGTGCCCATCGTGTTGGCTCTCCCACACTGTGCCCATCGTGTTGGTCCTCCCACACACTGCCCATCGTGTTGGTTCTCCCACATTGTGCCTATTGTCTTGGTTCTCCCACACACTGTGCCCATCATGTTGGTCCTCCCACACACTGCCCATCATGTTGGTCCTCCCACACACTGCCCATCGTGTTGGTCCTCCCACACACTGCTCATCGTGTTTGTCCTCCCACACACTGCCCATCGTGTTGGTTCTCCCACACACTGTGCCCATCGTGTTGGTTCTCCCACAGACAGTGTCCATCGTGCTGGTCCTTCCACCTTGTGCCCATCGTGCTGGTCCTCCCACACACTGCCCATTGTGTTGTTCCTCCCACACACTGCTCATCGTGTTGGTCCTCCCACACACTGCCCATCGTGTTGGTTCTCCCACACACTGTGCCCATCGTGTTGGTTCTCCCACAGACAGTGTCCATCATGTTGGTCCTCCCACCTTGTGCCCATCCTGCTGGTCCTCCCACCTTGTGCCCATCCTGCTGGTCCTCCCACACACTGCCCATTGTGTTGTTCCTCCCACACACTGTCCATCGCGTTGGTCCTCCCACACACTGCCCATCGTGTTGGTCATCCCACACACTGCCCATCGTGTTGGTCCTCCCACACACTGTCCATCGTGTTGGTCCTCCCACACACTGTGCCCATCGTGTTGGTCCTCCCACATTGTGCCCGTCGTGCTGGTCCTCCCACACACTGCCCATTGTGTTGGTCCTCCCACACACTGTCCATCGCGTTGGTCCTCCCACACACTGCCCATCGTGTTGGTCCTCCCACACACTGCCCATCGTGTTGGTCCTCCCACACACTGTCCATCGTGTTTGTCCTCCCACACACTGCCCATCGTGTTGGTCCTCCCACACACTGCCCATCGTGTTGTTTCTCCCACATAGTGCCCATTCTGTTGGTTCTCCCACAAACTGTGCCCATCGTGTTGGCTCTCCCACACTGTGCCCATCGTGTTGGTCCTCCCACACTGTGCCCATCATGTTGATCCTCCCACATTATGCCCATCGTGTTGGTCCTCCCACACTGTGCCCATCATGTTGGTCCTCCCACATTGTGCCCATCATGTTGGTCCTCCCACACATTGCCCATCGTGTTGGTCCTCCCACACACTGCCCATCGTGTTGGACCTCCCACACACTGCCCATTGTGCTGGTCCTCCCACACACTGCCCATTGTGTTGGTCCTCCCACACACTGCTCATCGTGTTGGTCCTCCCACACACTGCCCATCGTGTTGGTTCTCCCACACACTGTGCCCATCGTGTTGGTTCTCCCACTGACAGTGTCCATCATGTTGGTCCTCCCACCTTGTGCCCATCGTGCTGGTCCTCCCACACACTGCCCATTGTGTTGTTCCTCCCACACACTGTCCATCGCGTTGGTCCTCCCACACACTGCCCATCGTGTTGGTCATCCCACACACTGCCCATCGTGTTGGTCATCCCACACACTGCCCATCGTGTTGGTCCTCCCACACACTGTCCATCGTGTTGGTCCTCCCACACACTGTCCATCGCGTTGGTCCTCCCACACACTGCCCATCGTGTTGGTCCTCCCACACACTGCCCATCGTGTTGGTCCTCCCACACACTGTCCATCGTGTTGGTCCTCCCACACACTGCCCATCGTGTTGGTCCTCCCACACACTGCCCATCGTGTTGTTTCTCCCACATAGTGCCCATTGTGTTGGTTCTCCCACAAACTGTGCCCATCGTGTTGGCCCACACTGTGCCCATCGTGTTGGTCCTCCCACACTGTGCCCATCATGTTGGTCCTCCCACATTATGCCCATCGTGTTGGTCCTCCCACACTGTGCCCATCATGTTGGTCCTCCCAAATTGTGCCCATCATGTTGGTCCTCCCACACATTGCCGATCGTGTTCGTCCTCCCACACACTGCCCATCGTGTTGGTCCTCCCACACACTGCCCATTGTGTTGGTCCTCCCACACACTGTCCATCGCGTTGGTCCTCCCACACACTGCCCATCGTGTTGGTCCTCCCACACACTGCCCATCATGTTGGTCCTCCCAAACACTGCCCATCATTTTGGTTCTCCCACACACTGCCCATCATGTTGGTCCTCCCACACTGTGCCCATCATGTTGGTCCTCCCGCATTATGCCCATCATGTTGGTCCTCCCACACTGTGCCCATCATGTTGGTCCTCCCACATTATGCCCATTGTGTTGGTCCTCCCACACTGTGCCCATCATGTTGGTCCTCCCACATTGTGCCCATCATGTTGGTCATCCCACACACTGTCCATCGTGTTGGTCCTCCCTCACACTGCCCATCTTGTTGGTCCTCCCACATACTGCCCATCGTGTTGTTTCTCCCACATAGTGCCCATTGTGTTGGTTCTCCCACAAACTGTGCCCATCGTGTTGGCTCTTCCTCACTGTGCCCATCATGTTGGTCCTCCCACACACTGCCCATCGTGTTGGTTCTCCCACATTGTGCCCATTGTCTTGGTTCTCCCACACACTGTGCCCATCATTTTGGTTCTTCCACAGACTGTGTCCATCATGTTGGTCCTCCCACACTGTGCCCATCATGTTGGTCCTCCAACATTGTGCCCATCATGTTGGTCCTCCCGCACATTGCCCATCGTGTTGGTCCTCCCACACACTGCCCATCGTGTTGGTCCTCCCACACACTGTCCATCGTGTTGGTCCTCCCACACACTGCCCATCGTGTTGGTCCTCCCACACACTGCCCATCGTGTTGTTTCTCCCACATAGTGCCCATTGTGTTGGTTCTCCCACAAACTGTGCCCATCGTGTTGGCCCACACTGTGCCCATCGTGTTGGTCCTCCCACACTGTGCCCATCATGTTGGTCCTCCCACATTATGCCCATCGTGTTGGTCCTCCCACACTGTGCCCATCATGTTGGTCCTCCCAAATTGTGCCCATCATGTTGGTCCTCCCACACATTGCCGATCGTGTTCGTCCTCCCACACACTGCCCATCGTGTTGGTCCTCCCACACACTGCCCATTGTGTTGGTCCTCCCACACACTGTCCATCGCGTTGGTCCTCCCACACACTGCCCATCGTGTTGGTCCTCCCACACACTGCCCATCATGTTGGTCCTCCCAAACACTGCCCATCATTTTGGTTCTCCCACACACTGCCCATCATGTTGGTCCTCCCACACTGTGCCCATCATGTTGGTCCTCCCGCATTATGCCCATCATGTTGGTCCTCCCACACTGTGCCCATCATGTTGGTCCTCCCACATTATGCCCATTGTGTTGGTCCTCCCACACTGTGCCCATCATGTTGGTCCTCCCACATTGTGCCCATCATGTTGGTCATCCCACACACTGTCCATCGTGTTGGTCCTCCCTCACACTGCCCATCTTGTTGGTCCTCCCACATACTGCCCATCGTGTTGTTTCTCCCACATAGTGCCCATTGTGTTGGTTCTCCCACAAACTGTGCCCATCGTGTTGGCTCTTCCTCACTGTGCCCATCATGTTGGTCCTCCCACACACTGCCCATCGTGTTGGTTCTCCCACATTGTGCCCATTGTCTTGGTTCTCCCACACACTGTGCCCATCATTTTGGTTCTTCCACAGACTGTGTCCATCATGTTGGTCCTCCCACACTGTGCCCATCATGTTGGTCCTCCAACATTGTGCCCATCATGTTGGTCCTCCCGCACATTGCCTATCGTGTTGGTCCTCGCACACACTGCCGATCGTGTTGGTCCTCCCACACACTGCTCATCATGTTGGTCCTCCCACACACTGCCCATCGTGTTGGTCCTCCCACACACTGCCCATCGTGTTGGTCTTCCCACACACTGCCCATCGTGTTGGTCCTCCCACACATTGCCCGTCGTGTTGGTCCTCGCACACACTGCCCATCGTGTTGGTCCTCTCACACTCTGCCCATCGTGTTAGTCCTCCCACACACTGCCCATGGTGTTGGTCCTCCCACACACTGTGCCCACCGTGTTGGTCCTCCCACACTGTGCCCATTATGTTGGTCCTCCAACATTATGCCCATCGTGTTGGTCCTCCCACATTGTGCCCATCATGTTGGTCCTCCCACACTGTGCCCATCATGTTGGTCCTCCCACACTGTGCCCATCATGTTGGTCCTCCCACATTGTGCCCATTATGTTGGTCCTCCCACACTGTGCCCATCATGTTGGTCCTCCCGCATTATGCCCATTATGTTGGTTCTCCCACACTGTGCCCATCGTGATGTTCCTCCCACATTATGCCGATCGTGTTGGTTCTCCCACACACTGTGCCCATCATGTTGGTCCTCCAACACACTGCCCATGGTGTTAGTCCTCCCACACACTGCCCATGGTGTTGGTCCTCCCACACACTGTGCCCACCGTGTTGGTCCTCCCACAGACAGTGTCCATCGTGCTGGTCCTCCCACCTTGTGCCCATCGTGCTGGTCCTCCCACACACTGCCCATTGTGTTGTTCCTCCCACACACTGTCCATCGCGTTGGTCCTCCCACACACTGCCCATCGTGTTGGTCCTCCCACACACTGCCCATCGTGTTGGTCCTCCCACACACTGTCCATCGTGTTGGTCCTCCCACACACTGTCCATCGTGTTGGTCCTCCCACACACTGCCCATCGTGTTGGTTCTCCCACACACTGTGCCCATCGTGTTGCTCCTCCCACATTGTGCCCGTGGTGCTGGTCCTCCCACACACTGCCCATTGTGTTGGTCCTCCCACACACTGTCCATCGCGTTGGTCCTCCCACACACTGCCCATCGTGTTGGTCCTCCCACACACTGCCCATCGTGTTGGTCCTCCCACACACTGTCCATCGTGTTGGTCCTCCCACACTGTGCCCATCGTGTTGGTCCCCCCACACTGTGCCCATCATGTTGGTCCTCCCACATTATGCCCATCGTGTTGGTCCTTCCACATTGTGCCCATCATGTTGGTCCTCCCACACACTGCCGATCGTGTTGGTCCTCCCACACACTGCTCATCATGTTGGTCCTCCCACACACTGCCCATCGTGTTGGCCCTCCCACACACTGCCCATCGTGTTGGTTCTCCCACACACTGTGCCCATCGTGTTGGTTCTCCCACAGACAGTGTCCATCATGTTGGTCCTCCCACCTTGTGCCCATCGTGCTGGTCCTCCCACACACTGCCCATCGTGTTGGTCCTCCCACACACTGTCCATCGTGTTGGTCCTCCCACACACTGCCCATCGTGTTGGTTCTCCCACACACTGTGCCCATCGTGTTGCTCCTCCCACATTGTGCCCGTCGTGCTGGTCCTCCCACACACTACCCATTGTGTTGGTCCTCCCACACACTGTCCATCGCGTTGGTCCTCCCACACACTGCCCATCGTGTTGGTCCTCCCACACACTGCCCATCGTGTTGGTCCTCCCACACACTGTCCATCGTGTTGGTCCTCCCACACACTGTCCATCGTGTTGGTCCTCCCACACACTGCCCATCGTGTTGGTTCTCCCACACACTGTGCCCATCGTGTTGCTCCTCCCACATTGTGCCCGTCGTGCTGGTCCTCCCACACACTGCCCATTGTGTTGGTCCTCCCACACACTGTCCATCGCGTTGGTCCTCCCACACACTGCCCATCGTGTTGGTCCTCCCACACACTGCCCATCGTGTTGGTCCTCCCACACACTGTCCATCGTGTTGGTCCTCCCACACTGTGCCCATCGTGTTGGTCCCCCCACACTGTGCCCATCATGTTGGTCCTCCCACATTATGCCCATCGTGTTGGTCCTTCCACATTGTGCCCATCATGTTGGTCCTCCCACACATTGCCGATCGTGTTGGTCCTCCCACACACTGCTCATCATGTTGGTCCTCCCACACACTGCCCATCGTGTTGGCCCTCCCACACACTGCCCATCGTGTTGGTTCTCCCACACACTGTGCCCATCGTATTGGTTCTCCCACAGACAGTGTCCATCATGTTGGTCCTCCCACCTTGTGCCCATCGTGCTGGTCCTCCCACACACTGCCCATCGTGTTGGTCCTCCCACACACTGTCCATCGTGTTGGTCCTCCCACACACTGTCCATCGTGTTGGTCCTCCCACACACTGCCCATCATGTTGGTCCTCCCACACTGTGCCCATCATGTTGGTCCTCCCGCATTATGCCCATTGTGTTGGTTCTCCCACACTGTGCCCATCGTGTTGGTCCCCCCACACTGTGCCCATCATGTTGGTCCTCCCACATTATGCCCATCGTGTTGGTCCTCCCACATTGTGCCCATCATGTTGGTCCTCCCACACACTGCCGATCGTGTTGGTCCTCCCACACACTGCTCATCATGTTGGTCCTCCCACACTGTGCCCATCATGTTGGTCCTCCCGCATTATGCCCATTGTGTTGGTTCTCCCACACTGTGCCCATCGTGTTGGTCCCCCCAAACTGTGCCCATCATGTTGGTCCTCCCACATTATGCCCATCGTGTTGGTCCTCCCACATTGTGCCCATCATGTTGGTCCTCCCAAACACTGCCGATCGTGTTGGTCCTCCCACACACTGCTCATCATGTTGGTCCTCCCACACACTGCCCATCGTGTTGGTCCTCCCACACACTGCCCATTGTGTTGGTTCTCCCACACACTGTGCCCATCGTGTTGGTCCTCCCACACACTGCCTATCGTGTTGGTCCTCCCAACACTGCTCATCATGTTGATCCTCCCACACACTGCCCATCATGTTGGTCCTCCCACGCACTGCCCATCGTGTTAGTCCTCCCACACACTGCCCATTGTGTTGGTTCTCCCACCCACTGTGCCCATCGTGTTGGTTCTCCCACAGACTGTGCCCATCGTGTTGTTCCTCCCACATTGTGCCCATCGTGTTGGTCCTCCCACACACTATCCATCGTGTTGGTCCTCCCACACACTGCCCATCGTGTTGGTCCTCCCACACACTGTCCATCGTGTTGGTCCTCCCACACACTGCCCCTCGTGTTGGTCCTCCCACACACTGCCCATCGTGTTTGTTCTCCCACACACTGTGCCCATCATTTTGGTTCTCCCACAGACTGTGTCCATCATGTTGGTCCTCCCACATTGTGCCCATCATGTTGGTCCTCCCACACACTGCCTATCGTGTTTGTCCTCCCACACACTGCTCATCATGTTGGTCCTCCCACACACTGCCCATCGTGTTGGTCCTCCCACACACTGCCCATTGTGTTGGTTCTCCCACACACTGTGCCCATCGTGTTGGTTCTCCCACAAACTGTGTCCATCATGTTGTTCCTCCCAAATTGTGCCCATCGTGTTGGTCCTCCCACACACTGTCCATCGTGTTGGTCCTCCCGCACACTGCCCATCGTGTTGGTCCTTCCACACACTGCCCATCATGTTGGTCCTCCCACACACTGCCCATCATGTTGGTCCTCCCACACACTACCCATCGTGTTAGTCCTCCCACATACTGCCCATTGTGTTGGTTCTCCCACCCACTGTGCCCATCGTGTTGATCCTCCCACATTGTGCCCATCGTGTTGGTCCTCCCACACACTGCCCATTGTGTTGGTCCTCCCACACACTGTCCATCGCGTTGATCCTCCCACACACTGCCCATCGTGTTGGTCCTCCCACACACTGCCCATCGTGTTGCTTTTTCCCACACACTGTGCCCATCGTGTTGGTCCTCCCACATACTGTCCATCGTGTTGGTCCTCCCACACACTGTCCATCGTGTTGGTCCTCCCACACACTGTGCCCATCGTGTTGGTCCTCCCACACTGTGCCCATCATGTTGGTCCTCCCACATTATGCCCATCGTGTTGGTCCTCCCACACTGTGCCCATCATGTTGGTCCTCCCACACTGTGCCCATCATGTTGGTCCTCCTGCATTATGCCCATTGTGTTGGTTCTCCCACACTGTGCCCATCGTGTTGGTCCTCCCAAACTGTGCCCATCATGTTGGTCCTCCCACATTATGCCGATCGTGTTGGTCCTCCCACACTGTGCCGATCATGTTCGTCCTCCCACATTGTGCCCATTATGTTGGTCCTCCCACACACTGCCCATCGTGTTGGTCCTCCCACACACTGCCCATCGTGTTGGTCCTCCCACACACTGCCCATCGTGTTGGTTCTCCCACATTGTGCCCATTGTGTTGGTTCTCCCACACACTGTGCCCATCGTGTTGGCTCTCCCACACTGTGCCCATCATGTTGGTCCTCCTACACACTACCCATCGTGTTGGTTCTCCCACATTGTGCCCATTGTGTTGGTTCTCCGACACACTGTGCCCTTCATGTTGGTCCTCCCACACACTGCCCATCGTGTTGGTCCTCCCACACACTGCCCATCATTTTGGTTCTCCCACAGACTGTGTCCATCATATTGGTCCTCCCACACTGTGCCCATCATGTTGGTCCTCCCACATTGTGCCCATCATGTTGGTCCTCCCACACATTGCCCATCGTTTTGGTCCTCGCACACACTGCCCATCGTGTTGGTCTTCCCACACACTGCCCATCGTGTTGGTCCTCCCACACATTGCCCATCGTGTTGGTCCTCGCACACACTGCCGATCGTGTTGGTCCTCCCACACACTGCTCATCATGTTGGTCCTCCCACACACTGCCCATCGTGTTGGTCCTCCCACACACTGCCCATCGTGTTGGTCCTCTCACACACTGTGCCCACCGTGTTGGTCCTCCCACACTGTGCCCATCATGTTGGTCCTCCAACATTATGCCCATCTTGTTGGTCCTCCCACACTGTGCCCATCATGTTGGTCCTCCCACACTGTGCCCATCATGTTGGTCCTCCCACACTGTGCCCATCATGTTGGTCCTCCCACATTGTGCCCATTATGTTGGTCCTCCCACACTGCCCATCATGTTGGTCCTCCCGCATTATGCCCATTATGTTGGTTCTCCCACACTGTGCCCATCGTGATGTTCCTCCCACATTATGCCGATCGTGTTGGTTCTCCCACACACTGTGCCCATCATGTTGGTCCTCCCACACACTGCCCATGGTGTTAGTCCTCCCACACACTGCCCATGGTGTTGGTCCTCCCACACACTGTGCCCACCGTGTTGGTCCTCCCACAGACAGTGTCCATCGTGCTGGTCCTCCCACCTTGTGCCCATCGTGCTGGTCCTCCCACACACTGCCCATTGTGTTGTTCCACCCACACACTGTCCATCGCGTTTGTCCTCCCACACACTGCCCATCGTGTTGGTCCTCCCACACACTGCCCATCGTGTTGGTCCTCCCACACACTGTCCATCGTGTTGGTCCTCCCACACACTGCCCATCGTGTTGGTTCTCCCACACACTGTGCCCATCGTGTTGCTCCTCCCACATTGTGCCCGTCGTGCTGGTCCTCCCACACACTGCCCATTGTGTTGGTCCTCCCACACACTGTCCATCGCGTTGGTCCTCCCACACACTGCCCATCGTGTTGGTCCTCCCACACACTGCCCATCGTGTTGGTCCTCCCACACTGTGCCCATCATGTTGGTCCTCCCGCATTATGCCCATTGTGTTGGTTCTCCCACACTGTGCCCATCGTGTTGGTCCCCCCACACTGTGCCCATCATGTTGGTCCTCCCACATTATGCCCATCGTGTTGGTCCTCCCGCATTGTGCCCATCATGTTGGTCCTCCCACACAATGCCGATCGTGTTGGTCCTCCCACACACTGCTCATCATGTTGGTCCTCCCACACACTGCCCATCGTGTTGGTCCTCCCACACACTGCCCATCGTGTTGGTTCTCCCACACACTGTGCCCATCGTGTTGGTTCTCCCACAGACAGTGTCCATCATGTTGGTCCTCCCACCTTGTGCCCATCGTGCTGGTCCTCCCACACACTGCCCATCGTGTTGGTCCTCCCACACACTGTCCATCGTGTTGGTCCTCCCACACACTGCCCATCGTGTTGGTTCTCCCACACACTGTGCCCATCGTGTTGCTCCTCCCACATTGTGCCCGTCGTGCTGGTCCTCCCACACACTGCCCATTGTGTTGGTCCTCCCACACACTGTCCATCGCGTTGGTCCTCCCACACACTGCCCATCGTGTTGGTCCTCCCACACACTGCCCATCGTGTTGGTCCTCCCACATTATGCCCATCGTGTTGGTCCTCCCACATTGTGCCCATCATGTTGGTCCTCCCACACACTGCCGATCGTGTTGGTCCTCCCACACACTGCTCATCATGTTGGTCCTCCCACACTGCCCATCATGTTGGTCCTCCCGCATTATGCCCATTGTGTTGGTTCTCCCACACTGTGCCCATCGTGTTGGTCCCCCCACACTGTGCCCATCATGTTGGTCCTCCCACATTATGCCCATCGTGTTGGTCCTCCCACATTGTGCCCATCATGTTGGTCCTCCCACACACTGCCGATCGTGTTGGTCCTCCCACACACTGCTCATCATGTTGGTCCTCCCACACACTGCCCATCATGTTGGTCCTCCCACACACTACCCATTGTGTTGGTTCTCCCACACACTGTGCCCATCGTGTTGGTCCTCCCACACACTGCCTATCGTGTTGGTCCTCCCAACACTGCTCATCATGTTGATCCTCCCACACACTGCCCATCATGTTGGTCCTCCCACACACTGCCCATCGTGTTAGTCTTCCCACACACTGCCCATTGTGTTGGTTCTCCCACCCACTGTGCCCATCGTGTTGGTTCTCCCACAGACTGTGCCCATCGTGTTGTTCCTCCCACATTGTGCCCATCGTGTTGGTCCTCCCACACACTATCCGTCGTGTTGGTCCTCCCACACACTGCCCATCGTGTCGGTCCTCCCACACACTGTCCATCGTGTTGGTCCTCCCACACACTGCCCCTCGTGTTGGTCCTCCCACACACTGCCCATCGTGTTTGTTCTCCCACACACTGCCCATTGTGTTGGTTCTCCCACACACTGTGCCCATCATTTTGGTTCTCCCACAGACTGTGTCCATCATGTTGGTCCTCCCACACTGTGCCCATCATGTTGGTCCTCCCACATTGTGCCCATCATGTTGGTCCTCCCACACACTGCCTATCGTGTTTGTCCTCCCACACACTGCTAATCATGTTGGTCCTCCCACACACTGCCCATCGTGTTGGTCCTCCCACACACTGCCCATTGTGTTGGTTCTCCCACACACTGTGCCCATCGTGTTGGTTCTCCCACAGACTGTGTCCATCATGTTGTTCCTCCCAAATTGTGCCCATCGTGTTGGTCCTCCCACACACTGTCCATCGTGTTGGTCCTCCCGCACACTGCCCATCGTGTTGGTCCTTCCACACACTGCCTATCATGTTGGTCCTCCCACACACTGCCCATCATGTTGGTCCTCCCACACACTACCCATCGTGTTAGTCCTCCCACATACTGCCCATTGTGTTGGTTCTCCCACCCACTGTGCCCATCGTGTTGGTTCTCCCACAGACTGTGCCCATCGTGTTGTTCCTCCCACACACTGTCAATCGTGTTGGACCTCCCACACACTGCCCCTCGTGTTGGTCCTGCCACACACTGCCCATCGTGTTGGTTCTCCCACACACTGTGCCTATCGTGTTGGTCCTCTCACATTGTTCCCATCGTGTTGGTCCTCCCACACACTGCACATCGTGTTGGTTCTCCCACACACTGTGCCCATCGTGTTGATCCTCCCACATTGTGCCCACCGTGTTGGTCCTCCCACACACTGCCCATTGTGTTGGTCCTCCCACACACTGTCCATCGCGTTGATCCTCCCACACACTGCCCATCGTGTTGGTCCTCCCACACACTGCCCATCGTGTTGGTTTTTCCCACACACTGTGCCCATCGTGTTGGTCCTCCCACATACTGTCCATCGTGTTGGTCCTCCCACACACTGTCCATCGTGTTGGTCCTCCCACACACTGCCCATCATGTTGGTTCTCCCACACACTGCCCATCGTGTTGGTCCTCCCACACACTGTGCCCATCATGTTGGTTCTCCCACACACTGCCCTTCATGTTGGTCCTCTCACACACTGCCCATCGTGTTGGTCCTCCCACACACAGCCCATCGTGTTGGTCCTCCCACACATTGTGCCCATCGTGTTGGTCCTCCCACACTGTGCCCATCATGTTGGTCCTCCCACATTATGCCCATCGTGTTGGTCCTCCCACACTGTGCCCATCATGTTGGTCCTCCCACACTGTGCCCATCATGTTGGTCCTCCTGCATTATGCCCATTGTGTTGGTTCTCCCACACTGTGCCCATTGTGTTGGTCCTCCCAAACTGTGCCCATCATGTTGGTCCTCCCACATTATGCCGATCGTGTTGGTCCTCCCACACTGTGCCCATCATGTTCGTCCTCCCACATTGTGCCCATTATGTTGGTCCTCCCACACACTGCCCATCGTGTTGGTCCTCCCACACTCTGCCCATCGTTTTGGTCCTCCCACACACTGCCCATCGTGTTGGTTCTCCCACATTGTGCCCATTGTGTTGGTTCTCCCACACACTGTGCCCATCGTGTTGGCTCTCCCACACTGTGCCCATCATGTTGGTCCTCCTACACACTGCCCATCGTGTTGGTTCTCCCACATTGTGCCCATTGTGTTGGTTCTCCCACACACTGTGCCCTTCATGTTGGTCCTCCCACACACTGCCCATCGTGTTGGTCCTCCCACACACTGCTCATCGTGTTGGTCCTCCCACACACTGCCCATCGTGTTGGTTCTCCCACACACTGTGCCATCGTGTTGGTTCTCCCACAGACAGTGTCCATCGTGTTGTTCTTCCCACATTGTGCCCATCGTGTTGGTCCTCCCACACACTGTCCATCGCGTTGATCCTCCCACACACTGCCCATCGTGTTGGTCCTCCCACACACTGCCCATCGTGTTGGTTTTTCCCACACACTGTGCCTATCATGTTCGTCCTCCCACATTGTGCCCATCCTGTTGGTCCTCCCACACACTGCCCATCGTGTTGGTCCTCCCACACACTGCCCATCGTGTTGGTCCTCCCACATAGTGCCCATTGTGTTGGTTCTCCCACAAACTGTGCCCATCGTGTTGGCTCTCCCACACTGTGCCCATCGTGTTGGTCCTCCCACACACTGCCCATCGTGTTGGTTCTCCCACATTGTGCCCATTGTCTTGGTCCTCCCACATTGTGCCCATCATGTTGGTCGTCCCACATTATGCCCATCGTGTTGGTCCTCCCACATTGTGCCCATCATGTTGGTCCTCCCACACACTGCCGATCGTGTTGGTCCTCCCACACACTGCTCATCATGTTGGTCCTCCCACACACTGCCCATCATGTTGGTCCTCCCACACACTGCCCATTGTGTTGGTTCTCCCACACACTGTGCCCATCGTGTTGGTCCTCCCACACACTGCCCATCGTGTTGGTCCTCCCACACACTGCCCATCGTGTTGGTCCTCCCACATTATGCCCATCGTGTTGGTCCTCCCACATTGTGCCCATCATGTTGGTCCTCCCACACACTGCCGATCGTGTTGGTCCTCCCACACACTGCTCATCATGTTGGTCCTCCCACACTGTGCCCATCATGTTGGTCCTCCCGCATTATGCCCATTGTGTTGGTTCTCCCACACTGTGCCCATCGTGTTGGTCCCCCCACACTGTGCCCATCATGTTGGTCCTCCCACATTATGCCCATCGTGTTGGTCCTCCCACATTGTGCCCATCATGTTGGTCCTCCCACACACTGCCGATCGTGTTGGTCCTCCCACACACTGCTCATCATGTTGGTCCTCCCACACACTGCCCATCATGTTGGTCCTCCCACACACTGCCCATTGTGTTGGTTCTCCCACACACTGTGCCTATCGTGTTGGTCCTCCCACATTGTTCCCATCGTGTTGGTCCTCCCACACACTGCACATCGTGTTGGTTCTCCCACACACTGTGCCCATCGTGTTGATCCTCCCACATTGTGCCCACCGTGTTGGTCCTCCCACACACTGCCCATTGTGTTGGTCCTCCCACACACTGTCCATCGCGTTGATCCTCCCACACACTGCCCATCGTGTTGGTCCTCCCACACACTGCCCATCGTGTTGGTTTTTCCCACACACTGTGCCCATCGTGTTGGTCCTCCCACATACTGTCCATCGTGTTGGTCCTCCCACACACTGTCCATCGTGTTGGTCCTCCCACACACTGCCCATCATGTTGGTTCTCCCACACACTGCCCATCGTGTTGGTCCTCCCACACACTGTGCCCATCATGTTGGTTCTCCCACACACTGCCCTTCATGTTGGTCCTCTCACACACTGCCCATCGTGTTGGTCCTCCCACACACAGCCCATCGTGTTGGTCCTCCCACACACTGTGCCCATCGTGTTTGTCCTCCCACACTGTGCCCATCATGTTGGTCCTCCCACATTATGCCCATCGTGTTGGTCCTCCCACACTGTGCCCATCATGTTGGTCCTCCCACACTGTGCCCATCATGTTGGTCCTCCTGCATTATGCCCATTGTGTTGGTTCTCCCACACTGTGCCCATTGTGTTGGTCCTCCCAAACTGTGCCCATCATGTTGGTCCTCCCACATTATGCCGATCGTGTTGGTCCTCCCACACTGTGCCCATCATGTTCGTCCTCCCACATTGTGCCCATTATGTTGGTCCTCCCACACACTGCCCATCGTGTTGGTCCTCCCACACACTGCCCATCGTTTTGGTCCTCCCACACACTGCCCATCGTGTTGGTTCTCCCACATTGTGCCCATTGTGTTGGTTCTCCCACACACTGTGCCCATCGTGTTGGCTCTCCCACACTGTGCCCATCATGTTGGTCCTCCTACACACTGCCCATCGTGTTGGTTCTCCCACATTGTGCCCATTGTGTTGGTTCTCCCACACACTGTGCCCTTCATGTTGGTCCTCCCACACACTGCCCATCGTGTTGGTCCTCCCACACACTGCTCATCGTGTTGGTCCTCCCACACACTGCCCATCGTGTTGGTTCTCCCACACACTGTGCCATCGTGTTGGTTCTCCCACAGACAGTGTCCATCGTGTTGTTCTTCCCACATTGTGCCCATCGTGTTGGTCCTCCCACACACTGTCCATCGCGTTGATCCTCCCACACACTGCCCATCGTGTTGGTCCTCCCACACACTGCCCATCGTGTTGGTTTTTCCCACACACTGTGCCTATCATGTTCGTCCTCCCACATTGTGCCCATCCTGTTGGTCCTCCCACACACTGCCCATCGTGTTGGTCCTCCCACACACTGCCCATCGTGTTGGTCCTCCCACATAGTGCCCATTGTGTTGGTTCTCCCACAAACTGTGCCCATCGTGTTGGCTCTCCCACACTGTGCCCATCGTGTTGGTCCTCCCACACACTGCCCATCGTGTTGGTTCTCCCACATTGTGCCCATTGTCTTGGTTCTCCCACACATTGTGCCCATCATGTTGGTCCTCCCACACACTGCCCATCATGTTGGTCCTCCCACACACTGCCCATCGTGTTGGTCCTCCCACACACTGCCCATCGTGTTGGTTCTCCCACACACTGTGCCCATCGTGTTGGTTCTCCCACAGACAGTGTCCATCGTGCTGGTCCTCCCACCTTGTGCCCATCGTGCTGGTCCTCCCACACACTGCCCATTGTGTTGTTCCTCCCACACACTGCTCATCGTGTTGTTCCTCCCACACACTGTCCATCGCGTTGGTCCTCCCACACACTGCCCATCGTGTTGGTCCTCCCACACACTGCCCATCGTGTTGTTTCTCCCACATAGTGCCCATTGTGTTGGTTCTCCCACAAACTGTGCCCATCGTGTTGGCTCTCCCACACTGTGCCTATCGTGTTGGTCCTCCCACATTGTGCCCATCATGTTGGTCCTCCCACACATTGCCCATCGTGTTGGTCCTCCCACATACTGACCATCGTGTTGGTCCTCCCACACACTGCCAATTGTGTTGGTCCTCCCACACACTGTCCATCGCGTTGGTCCTCCCACACACTGCCCATCGTGTTGGTCCTCCCACACACTGTCCATCGTGTTGGACCTCCCACACACTGCCCCTCGTGTTGGTCCTGCCACACACTGCCCATCGTGTTGGTCCTCCCACACACTGCCCATCATGTTGGTCCTCCCACACTGTGCCCATCATGTTGGTTCTCCCACATTATGCCCATTGTGTTGGTCCTCTCACACACTGCCCATCGTGTTGGTCCTCCTACATTGTGCCCATCATGTTGGTCCTCCCACACACTGTCCATCGTGTTGGTCCTCCCACACACTGCCCATCTTGTTGGTCCTCCCACACACTGCCCATCGTGTTGTTTCTCCCACATAGTGCCCATTGTGTTGGTCCTCCCACACACTGCCCATCGTGTTGGTCCTCCCACACACTGTCCATCGTGTTGGACCTCCCACACACTGCCCCTCGTGTTGGTCCTGCCACACACTGCCCATCGTGTTGGTCCTCCCACACACTGCCCATCATGTTGGTCCTCCCACACTGTGCCCATCATGTTGGTTCTCCCGCATTATGCCCATTGTGTTGGTCCTCTCACACACTGCCCATCGTGTTGGTCCTCCCACATTGTGCCCATCATGTTGGTCCTCCCACACACTGTCCATCGTGTTGGTCCTCCCACACACTGCCCATCTTGTTGGTCCTCCCACACACTGCCCATCGTGTTGTTTCTCCCACATAGTGCCCATTCTGTTGGTTCTCCCACAAACTGTGCCCATCGTGTTGGCTCTCCCACACTGTGCCCATCATGTTGGTCCTCCCACACACTGCCCATCGTGTTGGTTCTCCCACATTGTGCCCATTGTCTTGGTTCTCCCACACACGGTGCCCATCATTTTGGTTCTCCCACAGACTGTGTCCATCATGTTGGTCCTCCCACACTGTGCCTATCATGTTGGTCCTCCCACATTGTGCCCATCATGTTGGTCCTCCCACCCATTGCCCATCGTGTTGGTCCTCGCACACACTGCCCATCGTGTTGGTCTTCCCACACACTGCCCATCGTGTTGGTCCTCCCACACATTGCCCATCGTGTTGGTCCTCGCACACACTGCCGATCGTGTTGGTCCTCCCACACACTGCTCATCATGTTGGTCCTCCCACACACTGCCCATCGTGTTGGTCCTTCCACACACTGCCCATCGTGTTGGTCTTCCCACACACTGCCCATCGTGTTGGTCCTCCCACACATTGCCCATCATGTTGGTCCTCCCGCATTATGCCCATTATGTTGCTTCTCCCGCACTGTGCCCATCGTGATGCTCCTCCCAAACTGTGCCCATCGTGTTGGTCCTCCCACATTGTGCCGATCGTGTTGGTCCTCCCACACTGTGCCCATCATGTTGGTCCTCCCACATTGTGCCCATTATGTTGGTCCTCCCACACACTGCCCATCGTGTTGGTCCTCCCACACACTGTCCATCGTGTTGGTCCTCCCACACACTGCCCATCGTGTTGGTTCTCCCACATTGTGCCCATTGTGTTGGTTCTCCCACACACTGTGCCCATCATGTTGGTCCTCCCACACACTGCCCATCATGTTGGTCCTCCCACACACTGCCCATCGTGTTGGTCCTCCCACACACTGCTCATCGTGTTGGTCCTCCCACACACTGCCCATCGTGTTGGTTCTCCCACACACTGTGCCCATCGTGTTGGTTCTCCCACAGACAGTGTCCATCGTGCTGGTCCTCCCACCTTGTGCCCATCGTGCTGGTCCTCCCACACACTGCCCATTGTGTTGTTCCTCCCACACACTGCTGATCGTGTTGGTCCTCCCACACACTGCCCATCGTGTTGGTTCTCCCACACACTGTGCCCATCATGTTGGTCCTCCCACACTGTGCCCATCATGTTGGTCCTCCCGCATTATGCCCATTGTGTTGGTTCTCCCACACTGTGCCCATCGTGTTGGTCCCACCACACTGTGCCCATCATGTTGGTCCTCCCACATTGTGCCCATCATGTTGGTCCTCCCACACACTGCCGATCGTGTTGCTCCTCCCACACACTGCCCATTGTGTTGGTTCTCCCAAACACTGTGCCCATCGTGTTGGTTCTCCCACAGACTGTGTCCATCGTGTTGGTCCTCCCACACACTGTCCATCGTTTTGGTCCTCCCACACACTGTGCCCACCGTGTTGGTCCTCCCACACTGTGCCCATCACGTTGGTCCTCCAACATTATGCCCATCGTGTTGGTCCTCCCACACTGTGCCCATCATGTTGGTCCTCCCACACTGTGCCCATCATGTTGGTCCTCCCACATTATGCCCATCGTGTTGGTCCTCCCACACTGTGCCAATCTTGTTGGTCCTCCCACACTGTGCCCATCATGTTGGTCCTCCCGTATTATGCCCATTATGTTGGTTCTCCCACACTGTGCCCATCGTGATGTTCCTCCCAAACTGTGCCCATCATGTTGGTCCTCCCACATTATGCCGATCGTGTTGGTCCTCCCACACTGTGCCCATCATGTTGGTCCTCCCACACACTGCCCATCATGTTGGTCCTCCCACACACTGCTCATCGTGTTGGTCCTCCCACACACTGCTCATCGTGTTGGTCCTCCCACACACTGCCCATCGTGTTGGTTCTCCCACACACTGTGCCCATCGTGTTGGTTCTCCCACAGACAGTGTCCATCATGTTGGTCCTCCCACCTTGTGCCCATCGTGCTGGTCCTCCCACACACTGCCCATCGTGTTGGTCCTCCCACACACTGTCCATCGTGTTGGTCCTCCCACACACTGCCCATCGTGATGGTTCTCCCACACACTGTGCCCATCGTGTTGCTTCTCCCACATTGTGCCCGTCGTGCTGGTCCTCCCACACACTGCCCATTGTGTTGGTCCTCCCACACACTGTCCATCGCGTTGGTCCTCCGACACACTGCCCATCGTGTTGGTCCTCCCACACACTGCCCATCGTGTTGGTCCTCCCACACACTGTCCATCGTGTTGGTCCTCCCACACACTGCCCATCATGTTGGTCCTCCCACACTGTGCCCATCATGTTGGTCTTCCCGCATTATGCCCATTGTGTTGGTTCTCCCACACTGTGCCCATCGTGTTGGTCCCCCCACACACTGCCGATCGTGTTGGTCCCCCCACACACTGCCGATCGTGTTGGTCCTCCCACACACTGCTCATCATGTTGGTCCTCCCACACACTGCCCATCGTGTTGGTCCTCCCACACACTGCCCATTGTGTTGGTTCTCCCACACACTGTGCCCATCGTTTTGGTTCTCCCACAGACTGTGTCCATCGTGTTTGTCCTCCCACACACTGTCCATCGTGTTGGTCCTCCCACACACTGTGCCCACCGTGTTGGTCCTCCCACACTGTGCCCATCATGTTGGTCCTCCAACATTATGCCCATCGTGTTGGTCCTCCCACACTGTGCCCATGATGTTGGTCCTCCCACACTGTGCCCATCATGTTGGTCCTCCCACATTATGCCCATCGTGTTGGTCCTCCCACACTGTGCCCATCTTGTTGGTCCTCCCACACTGTGCCCATCATGTTGGTCCTCCCGCATTATGCCCATTATGTTGGTTCTCCCACACTGTGCCCATCGTGATGTTCCTCCCAAACTGTGCCCATCAAGTTGGTCCTCCCACATTATGCCGATCGTGTTGGTCCTCCCACACTGTGCCCATCATGTTGGTCCTCCCACATTGTGCCCATTATGTTGGTCCTCCCACACACTGCCCATCGTGTTGGTCCTCCCACACACTGTCCATCGTGTTGGTCCTCCCACACACTGCCCATCGTGTTGGTTCTCCCACATTGTGCCCATTGTGTTGGTTCTCCCACACACTGTGCCCATCATGTTGGTCCTCCCACACACTGCCCATCATGTTGGTCCTCCCACACACTGCCCATCGTGTTGGTCCTCCCACACACTGCTCATCGTATTGGTCCTCCCACACACTGCCCATCGTGTTGGTTCTCCCACACACTGTGCCCATCGTGTTGGTTCTCCCACAGACAGTGTCCATCGTGCTGGTCCTCCCACCTTGTGCCCATCGTGCTAGTCCTCCCACACACTGCCCATTGTGTTGTTCCTCCCACACACTGCTCATCGTGTTGGTCCTCCCACACACTGCCCATCGTGTTGGTTCTCCCACACACTGTGCCCATCGTGTTGGTTCTCCCACAGACAGTGTCCATCATGTTGGTCCTCCCACCTTGTGCCCATCGTGCTGGTCCTCCCACACACTGCCCATCGTGTTGGTCCTCCCACACACTGTCCATCGTGTTGGTCCTCCCACACACTGCCCATCGTGTTGGTTCTCCCACACACTGTGCCCATCGTGTTGCTCCTCCCACATTGTGCCCGTCGTGCTGGTCCTCCCACACACTGCCCATTGTGTTGGTCCTCCCACACACTGCCCATCGTGTTGGTCCTCCCACACACTGCCCATCGTGTTGGTCCTCCCACACACTGTCCATCGTGTTGGTCCTCCCACACACTGCCCATCATGTTGGTCCTCCCACACTGTGCCCATCATGTTGGTCCTCCCGCATTATGCCCATTGTGTTGGTTCTCCCACACTGTGCCCATCGTGTTGGTCCCCCCACACTGTGCCCATCATGTTGGTCCTCCCACATTATGCCCATCATGTTGGTCCTCCCACATTGTGCCCATCATGTTGGTCCTCCCACACACTGCCGATCGTGTTGGTCCTCCCACACACTGCTCATCATGTTGGTCCTCCCACACACTGCCCATCGTGTTGGTCCTCCCACACACTGCCCATTGTGTTGGTTCTCCCACACACTGTGCCCATCGTGTTGGTTCTCCCACAGACTGTGTCCATCGTGTTGGTCCTCCCACACACTGTCCATCGTGTTGGTCCTCCCACACACTGTGCCCACCGTGTTGGTCCTCCCACACTGTGCCCATCATGTTGGTCCTCCAACATTATGCCCATCGTGTTGGTCCTCCCACACTGTGCCCATCATGTTGGTCCTCCCACACACTGCCCATCGTGTTGGTCCTCCCACACACTGTCCATCGTGTTGGTTCTCCGACACACTGCCCATCGTGTTGGTCCTCCCACACACTGTGCCCATCATGTTGGTTCTCCCACACACTGCCCTTCATGTTGGTCCTCCCACACACTGCCCATCGTGTTGGTCCTCCCACACACTGCCCATCGTGTTGGTCCACCCACACACTGTGACCATCGTGTTGGTCCTCCCACACTGTGCCCATCATGTTGGTCCTCCCACATTATGCCCATCGTGTTGGTCCTCCCACACTGTGCCCATCATGTTGGTCCTCCCACACTGTGCCCATCATGTTGGTCCTCCCGCATTATGCCCATTGTGTTGGTTCTCCCACACTGTGCCCATCGTGTTGGTCCTCCCAAACTGTGCCCATCATGTTGGTCCTCCCACATTGTGCCCATTATGTTGGTCCTCCCACACACTGCCCATCGTGTTGGTCCTCCCACACACTGCCCATCGTGTTGGTTCTCCCACATTGTGCCCATTGTGTTGGTTCTCCCACACACTGTGCCCATCGTGTTGGCTCTCCCACACTGTGCCCATCATGTTGGTCCTCCCACACACTGCCCATCGTGTTGGTTCTACCACATTGTGCCCATTGTGTTGGTTCTCCCACACACTGTGCCCTTCATGTTGGTCCTCCCACACACTGCCCATCGTGTTGGTCCTCCCACACACTGCCCATCGTGTTGGTCCTCCCACACACTGCCCATCGTGTTGGTTCTCCCACACACAGTGCCCATCGTGTTGGTTCTCCCACAGACAGTGTCCATCATGTTGTTCCTCCCACATTGTGCCCATCGTGTTGGTCCTCCCACACACTGTCCATCGTGTTGGTCCTCCCACACACTGCCCATCGTGTTGGTCCTCCCACACACTGTCCATCGTGTTGGTCCTCCCACACATTGCCACTCGTGTTGGTCCTGCCACACACTGCCCATCGTGTTGGTTCTCCCACACACTGTGCCCAGCGTGTTGGTCCTCCCACATTGTGGCCATCGTGTTGGGCCTCCCACACACTGCTCATCATGTTGGTCCTCCCACACACTGCCCATCGTGTTGGTCCTCCCACACACAGCCCATTGTGTTGGTTCTCCCACATTGTGCCCATTGTGTTGGTTCTCCCATACACTGTGCCCATCATGTTGGCTCTCCCACACTGTGCCCATCGTGTTGGTCCTCCCACACACTTTCCATCATGTTGGTCCTCCCGCACACTACCCATCGTGTTGGTCCTCCCACACACTGCCCATCGTGTTGGTACACCCACACACTGTGACCATCATGTTGGTCCTCCCACACTGTGCCCATCATGTTGGTCCTGCCACATTATGCCCATCGTGTTGGTCCTCCCACACTGTGCCCATCATGTTGGTCCTCCCACACTGTGCCCATCATGTTGGTTCTCCCGCATTATGCCCATTGTGTTGGTTCTCCCACACTGTGCCCATCGTGTTGGTCCTCCCAAACTGTGCCCATCATGTTGGTCCTCCCACATTGTGCCCATTATGTTGGTCCTCCCACACACTGCCCATCGTGTTGGTCCTCCCACACACTGCCCATCGTGTTGGTCCACCAACACACTGCCCATCGTGTTGGTTCTCCCACATTGTGCCCATTGTGTTGGTTCTCCCACACACTGTGCCCATCGTGTTGGCTCTCCCACACTGTGCCCATCGTGTTGGTTCGCCCACATTGTGCCCATTGTGTTGGTTCTCCCACACACTTTCCATCATGTTGGTCCTCCCACACACTGCCCATCGTGTTGGTCCTCCCACACACTGCCCATCGTGTTGGTCCTCCCACACACTGCCCATCGTGTTGGTCCTCCCACACACTGCCCATCGTTTTGCTTCTCCCACATTGTGCCCATTGTGTTGGCTTTCCCACACACTGTGCACATCGTGTTGGCTCTCCCACACTGTGCCCATCATGTTGGTCCTCCCACACACTGCCCATCGTGTTGGTTCTCCCACATTGTGCCCATTGTGTTGGTTCTCCCACACACTGTGCCTATCGTGTTGGTCCTACCACACACTGTGCCCATCATGTTGGTCCTCCCACACACTGTGCCCATCGTGTTGCTCCTCCCACACACTGCCCATCGTTTTGGTCCTCCCACACACTGCTCATCATGTTGGTCCTCCCACACACTGCACATCGTGTTGGTTCTACCACAGACTGTGCCCATCGTGTTGTTCCTTCCACATTGTGCCCAACGTGTTGGTCCTCCCACACAATGTCCAGCGTGTTGGTCCTCCCACACACTGCCCATCATGTTGGTCCTCCCACACACTTTTCATCGTGTTGGTCCTCCCACACACTGCCCCTCGTGTTGGTCCACCCACACACTGCCCATCGTGTTGGTTCTCCCACACAGTGTGCCCATCGTGTTGGTCCTCCCACATTGTGCCCAACGTGTTGGTCCTCCCACACACTGCCCATCGTGTTGGTCCTCCCACACACTGCCCATCGTGTTGGTTCTCCCACACACTGTGCCCATCGTGTTGGTCCTCCCACACACTGTCCATCGTGTTGGTCCTCCCACACACTGTCCATCGTGTTGGTCCTTCCACACACTGCCCATCATGTTGGTTCTCCCACACACTGCCCATCGTGTTGGTCCTCCCACACACGGCTCATCATGTTGGTCCTCCCACACACTGCCCATCGTGTTGGTCCTCCCACACACTGCCCATCGTGTTGGTCCTCCCACACACTGCCCATCGTGTTGGTCCTCCCACACACTGCCCATCATGTTGGAGCTCCCACACACTGCCCATCGTGTTGGTCCTCCCAGACACTGCCCATCGTGTTGGTCCTCCCACACACTGCCCATCGTGTTGGTTCTCCGACACACTGTGCCCATCGTGTTGGCTCTCCCACACTGTGCCCATCATGGTGGTGCTCCCACACACTGCCCATCGTGTTGGTCCTCCCACACACTGCCCATCATGTTGGTCCTCCCACACACTGTCCATCGCGTTGGTCCTCCCACACAATGTGCCCATCGTGTTGGTCCTCCCACACTGTGCCCATCATGTTGGTCCTCCCACAATATGCCCATCGTGTTGTTTCTCCCACACTGTGCCCATCGTGTTGGTCCTCCCACACTGTGCCCATCATGTTGGTCCTCCCACATTATGCCCATCGTGTTGGTCCTCCCACACTGTGCCTATCATGTTGGTCCTCCCACACACTGCTCATTGTGTTGGTCCTCCCACACACTGCCCATTGTGTTGGTTCTCCCACACACTGAGCCCATCGTGTTGGTTCTCCCACAGACTGTGTCCATCGTGTTGTTCCTCCCACATTGTGCTCATCGTCTTGGTCCTCCCATACACTCCATCGTGTTGGTCATCCCGCACACTGCCCATCGTGCTGATCCTCCCACACACTGCCCATCGTGTTGGTCCTCCCACACAATGCCCATCCTTTTGGTTCGCCCACATTGTGCCCATTGTGCTGGTTCTCCCACACACTGTGCCCATGGTGTTGGCTCTCCCACACTGTGCCCATCATGTTGGTCCTCCTACACACTGCCCATCGTGATTGTTCTCCCACATTGTGCCCATTGTGTTGGTCCACCCACACACTGTGCCCATCGTGTTGGTCCTCCCACACACTGCCCATCGTGTTGGTCCTCCCACACAATGCCCATCGTTTTGATTCGCCCACATTGTGCCCATTGTGCTGGTTCTCCCACACACTGTGCCCATCGTGTTGGCTCTCCCACACTGTGCCCATCATGTTGGTCCTCCCACACACTGCCCATCGTGTTGGTCCTCCCACACACTGCCCATTGTGTTGGTTCTCCCACACACTGTGCCCATCGTGTTGGTTCTCCCACAGACTGTGCCCATCGTGTTGTTCCTTCCACATTGTGCCCATCGTGTTGGTCCTCCCACACACTGTCCATCGTGTTGGTCCTCCCACACACTGCCCATCGTGTTGGTCCTCCCACACACTGCCCATCGTTTTGCTTCTCCCACATTGTGCCCATTGTGTTGGTTCTCCCACACACTGTGCCCATCGGGTTGGCTCTCCCACACTGTGCCCATCATGTTGGTCCTCCCACACACTGCCCATCGTGTTGGTTCTCCCACATTGTGCCCATTGTGTTGGTTCTCCCGCACACTGTGCCCATTGTGTTGGTCCTCCCACACACTGTGCCCATCATGTTGGTCCTCCCACCTACTGTCCATCGCGTTGGTCCTCCCACACAATGTGCCCATTGTGTTGGTCCTCCCACACTGTGCCCATCATGTTGGACCTCCCACAATATGCCCATCGTGTTGTTCCTCCCACACTGTGCCCATCATGTTGGTCATCCCACATTGTGCTCATCGTCTTGGTCCTCCCATACACTCCATCGTGTTGGTCATCCCGCACACTGCCCATCGTGCTGATCCTCCCACACACTGCCCATCGTGTTGGTCCTCCCACACAATGCCCATCGTGTTGGTCCTCCCACACACTGTCCATCGTGTTGGTCCTCCCACACACTGTCCATCGTGTTGGTCCTCCCACACACTGCCCATCATGTTAGTTCTCCCACACACTGCCCATCCTGTTGGTCCTCCCACACACTGTGCCCATCGTGTTGTTCCTCCCACATTGTGCCCATCGTGTTGGTCCTCCCACACACTGCCCATTGTGTTGGTCCTCCCACACACTGTCCATCGCGTTGGTCCTCCCACACCCTGCCCATCGTGTTGGTTCTCGCACACACTGCCCATCGTGTTGGTCCTCCCACACACTGTCCATCGTGTTGGTCCTCCCACACAATGTCCATCGTGTTGGTCCTCCCACACACTGCCCATCATGTTGGTTCTCCCACACACTGCCCATCCTGTTGGTCCTCCAACACACTGCCCATCATGTTGGTTCTCCCACACACTGCCCATCGTGTTGGTCCTCCCACACACTGTGCCCATCATGTTGGTTCTCCCACACACTGCATATAATGTTGGTCCTCCCACACACTGCTCATCGTGTTGGTCCTCCCACACACTGCCCATCGTGTTGGTCCTCCCACATTATGCCCATCATGTTGGTCCTCCCAAACTGTGCCCATTGTGTTGTTCCTCCCACACTGTGCCCATCATGTTGGTCCTCCCAAACTGTGCCCTTCATGTTGGTCTTCCCACATTATGCCCATCGTGTTGGTCCTCCCACACTGTGCCCATCATGTTGGTCCTCCCACCTTGTGCCCATCATGTTGGTCCTCCCACACACTGCCCATCGTGTTGGTTCTCCCACATTGTGCCCATTGTGTTGGTTCTCCCACACACTGTGCCCATCATGTTGGTCCTCCCACACACTGCCCATCGTGTTGGTCCTCCCACACGCTGCCCATTGTGTTGATTCTCCCACACACTGTGCCCATCGTGTTGGTCCTCCCACAGACTGTATCCATCGTGTTGTTCCTCCCAAATTGTGCCCATCGTGTTGGTCCTCCCATACACTGTCCATCGTGTTGGTCCTCCCACACACTGCTCATCGTGTTGGTCCTCCCACACACTGCCCATCGTGTTGGTCCTCCCACATTATGCCCATCATGTTGGTCCTCCCAAACTGTGCCCATTGTGTTGTTCCTCCCACACTGTGCCCATCATGTTGGTCCTCCCAAACTGTGCCCTTCATGTTGGTCTTCCCACATTATGCCCATCGTGTTGGTCCTCCCACACTGTGCCCATCATGTGTGTCCTCCCACCTTGTGCCCATCATGTTGGTCCTCCCACACACTGCCCATCGTGTTGGTTTTCCCACATTGTGCCCATTGTGTTGGTTCTCCCACACACTGTGCCCATCATGTTGGTCCTCCCACACACTGCCCATCGTGTTGGTCCTCCCACACACTGCTCATCGTGTTGGTCCTCCCACACACTGCCCATCGTGTTGGTCCTCCCACACACTGCCCATTGTGTTGGTTCTCCCACACACTGTGCCCATCGTGTTGGTCCTCCCACAGACTGTATCCATCGTGTTGTTCCTCCCAAATTGTGCCCATCGTGTTGGTCCTCCCATACACTGTCCATCGTGTTGGCCCTCCCACACACTGCCCATCATGTTCGTCCTCCCACACAGTGCCCATCGTGTTGGTCCTCCCACACACTGTCCATCGTGTTGGTCCTCCCACACACTGCCCATCGTTTTGCTTCTCCCACATTGTGCCCATTGTGTTGGTTCTCCCACACACTGTGCCCATCATGTTGGCTCTCCCACACTGTGCCCATCATGGTGGTCCTCCCACACACTGCCCATCGTGTTGGTTCTCCCACATTGTGCCCATTGTGTTGGTTCTCCTGCACACTGTGCCCATTGTGTTGGTCCTCCCACACACTGTGCCCATCATGTTGGTCCTCCTACCTTGTGCCCATCATGTTGGTCCCCCCATACACTGTCCATCGTGTTGGTTCTCCCACACACTGCCCATCGTGTTGGTCCTCCCACACACTGCCCATCGTTTTGCTTCTCCCACATTGTGCCCATTGTGTTGGTTCTCCCACACACTGTGCCCATCGGGTTGGCTCTCCCACACTGTGCCCATCATGTTGGTCCTCCCATACACTGCCCATCGTGTTGGTTCTCCCACATTGTGCCCATTGTGTTGGTTCTCCCGCACACTGTGCCCATTGTGTTCGTCCTCCCACACACTGTGCCCATCATGTTGGTCCTCCCACACACTGTCCATCGCGTTGGTCCTCCCACACAATGTGCCCATCGTGTTGGTCCTCCCACACTGTGCCCATCATGTTGGTCCTCCCACAATATGCCCATCGTGTTGTTCCTCCCACACTGTGCCCATCATGTTGGTCATCCCACACTGTGCCCATCATGTTGGTCCTCCCACATTATGCCCATCGTGTTGGTCCTCCCACACTGTGCCTATCATGTTGGTCCTCCCACACTGTGCCCATCATGTTGGTCCTCCCACATTATGCCCATCGTGTTGGTCCTCCCACACTGTGCCTATCATGTTGGTCCTCCCACACACTGCTCATTGTGTTGGTCCTCCCACACACTGCCCATTGTGTTGGTTCTCCCACACACTGAGCCTATCGTGTTGGTTCTCCCACAGACTGTGTCCATCGTGTTGTTCCTCCCACATTGTGCTCATCGTCTTGGTCCTTCCATACACTGTCCATCGTGTTGGTCATCCCGCACACTGCCCATCGTGCTGATCCTCCCACACACTTTCCATCGTGTTGGTCCTCCCACACACTGCCCCTCGTGTTGGTTCTCCCACACAGTGTGCCCATCGTGTTGGTCCTCCCACATTGTGCCCATCGTGTTGGTCCTCCCACACACTGCCCATCGTGTTGGTCCTCCCACACACTGCCCATCGTGTTGGTTCTCCCACACACTGTGCCCATCGTGTTGGTCCTCCCACACACTGTCCATCGTGTTGGTCCTTCCACACACTGCCCATCGTGTTGGTCCTCCCACACACGGCCCATCATGTTGGTCCTCCCACACACTGCCCATCGTGTTGGTCCTCCCACACACTGCCCATCGTGTTGGTCCTCCCACACACTGCCCATCGTGTTGGTCTTCCCACACACTGCCCATCGTGTTGGTCCTCCCACACACTGCCCATCATGTTGGACCTCCCACACACTGCCCATCGTGTTGGTCCTCCCAGACACTGCCCATCGTGTTGGTCCTCCCACACACTGCCCATCGTGTTGGTTCTCTGACACACTGTGCCCATCGTGTTGGCTCTCCCACACTGTGCCCATCATGGTGGTGCTCCCACACACTGCCCATCGTGTTGGTCCTCCCACACACTGCCCATCATGTTGGTCCTCCCACACAGTGTCCATCGCGTTGGTCCTCCCACACAATGTGCCCATCGTGTTGGTCCTCCCACACTGTGCCCATCATGTTGGTCCTCCCACAATATGCCCATCGTGTTTTTCCTCCCACACTGTGCCCATCATGTTGGTCATCCCACACTGTGCCCATCATGTTGGTCCTTCCGCATTATGCCCATTGTGTTGGATCTCCCACATTGTGCCCATCGTGTTGGTCCTCCCACACTGTGCCCATCATGTTGGTCCTCCCACATTATGCCCATCGTGTTGGTCCTCCCACACTGTGCCTATCATGTTGGTCCTCCCACACACTGCTCATTGTGTTGGTCCTCCCACACACTGCCCATTGTGTTGGTTCTCCCACACACTGTGCCCATCGTGTTGGTTCTCCCACAGACGATGTCCATCGTGTTGTTCCTCCCACATTGTGCTCATCGTCTTGGTCCTCCCATACACTGCCCATCGTGTTGGTCATCCCGCACACTGCCCATCGTGCTGATCCTCCCACACACTGCCCATCGTGTTGCTCCTCCCACACAATGCCCATCGTTTTGGTTCGCCCACATTGTGCCCATTGTGCTGGTTCTCCCACACACTGTGCCCATCGTGTTGGCTCTCCCTCACTGTGCCCATCATGTTGGTCCTCCCACACACTGCCCATCGTGATTGTTCTCCCACATTGTGCCCATTGTGTTGGTCCACCCACACACTGTGCCCATCGTGCTGGTCCTCCCACACACTGCCCATTGTGTTGGTCCTCCCACACAATGCCCATCGTTTTGGTTCGCCCACATTGTGCCCATTGTGCTGGTTCTCCCACACACTGTGCCCATCATGTTGGTCCTCCCACACACTGCCCATCGTGTTGGTCCTCCCACACACTGCCCATTGTGTTGGTTCTCCCACACACTGTGCCCATCGTGTTGGTTCTCCCACAGACTGTGCCCATCGTGTTGTTCCTTCCACATTGTGTCCATCGTGTTGGTCCTCCCACACACTGTCCATCGTGTTGGTCCTCCCACACACTGCCCATCGTGTTGGTCCTCCCACACACTGCCCATCGTTTTGCTTCTCCCACATTGTGCCCATTGTGTTGGTTCTCCCACACACTGTGCCCATCAGGTTGGCTCTCCCACACTGTGCCCATCATGTTGGTCCTCCCACACACTGCCCATCGTGTTGGTTCTCCCACATTGTGCCCATTGTGTTGGTTCTCCCGCACACTGTGCCCATTGTGTTGGTCCTCCCACACACTGTGCCCATCGTGTTGGTCCTCCCACACACTGTCCATCGCGTTGGTCCTCCCACACAATGTGCCCATCGTGTTGGTCCTCCCACACTGTGCCCATCATGTTGGTCCTCCCACAATATGCCCATCGTGTTGTTCTTCCCACACTGTGCCCATCATGTTGGTCATCCCACACTGTGCCCATCATGTTGGTCCTTCCGCATTATGCCCATTGTGTTGGTTCTCCCACACTGTGCCCATCGTGTTGGTCCTCCCACACTGTGCCCATCATGTTGGTCCTCCCACATTATGCCCATCGTGTTGGTCCTCCCACACTGTGCCTATCATGTTGGTCCTCCCACACACTGCTCATTGTGTTGGTCCTCCCACACACTGCCCATTGTGTTGGTTCTCCCACACACTGAGCCCATCGTGTTGGTTCTCCCACAGACTGTGTCCATCGTGTTGTTCCTCCCACATTGTGCTCATCGTCTTGGTCCTCCCATACACTGTCCATCGTGTTGGTCATCCCGCACACTGCCCATCGTGCTGATCCTCCCACACACTGCCCATCGTGTTGGTCCTCCCACACAATGCCCATCGTTTTGGTTCGCCCACATTGTGCCCATCATGTTGGTCCTCCCACACACTGCCCATCGTGATTGTTCTCCCACATTGTGCCCATTGTGTTGGTCCACCCACACACTGTGCCCATCATGTTGGTCCTCCCACACACTGCCCATCGTGTTGGTCCTCCCATACAATGCCCATCGTTTTGGTTCGCCCACATTGTGCCCATTGTGCTGGTTCTCCCACACACTGTGCCCATCGTGTTGGCTCTCCCACACTGTGCCCATCATGTTGGTCCTCCCACACACTGCCCATCGTGTTGGTCCTCCCACACACTGCTCATCGTGTTGGTCCTCCCACACACTGCTCATCGTGTTGGTCCTCCCACACACTGCCCATCGTGTTGGTTCTCCCACATTGTGCCCATTGTGTTGGTTCTCCCGCACACTGTGCCCATTGTGTTGGTCCTCCCACACACTGTGCCCATCGTGTTGGTCCTCCCACACACTGTCCATCGCGTTGGTCCTCCCACACAATGTGCCCATCGTGTTGGTCCTCCCACACTGTGCCCATCATGTTGGTCCTCCCACAATATGCCCATCGTGTTGTTCTTCCCACACTGTGCCCATCATGTTGGTCATCCCACACTGTGCCCATCATGTTGGTCCTTCCGCATTATGCCCATTGTGTTGGTTCTCCCACACTGTGCCCATCGTGTTGGTCCTCACACACTGTGCCCATCATGTTGGTCCTCCCACATTATGCCCATCGTGTTGGTCCTCCCACACTGTGCCTATCATGTTGGTCCTCCCACACACTGCTCATTGTGTTGGTCCTCCCACACACTGCCCATTGTGTTGGTTCTCCCACACACTGAGCCCATCGTGTTGGTTCTCCCACAGACTGTGTCCATCGCGTTGTTCCTCCCACATTGTGCTCATCGTCTTGGTCCTCCCATACACTGTCCATCGTGTTGGTCATCCCGCACACTGCCCATCGTGCTGATCCTCCCACACACTGCCCATCGTGTTGGTCCTCCCACACAATGCCCATCGTTTTGGTTCGCCCACATTGTGCCCATCATGTTGGTCCTCCCACACACTGCCCATCGTGATTGTTCTCCCACATTGTGCCCATTGTGTTGGTCCACCCACACACTGTGCCCATCATGTTGGTCCTCCCACACACTGCCCATCGTGTTGGTCCTCCCATACAATGCCCATCGTTTTGGTTCGCCCACATTGTGCCCATTGTGCTGGTTCTCCCACACACTGTGCCCATCGTGTTGGCTCTCCCACACTGTGCCCATCATGTTGGTCCTCCCACACACTGCCCATCGTGTTGGTCCTCCCACACACTGCCCATTGTGTTGGTTCTCCCACACACTGTGCCCATCGTGTTGGTCCTCCCACACACTGCCCATTGTGTTGGTTCTCCCACACACTGTGCCCATCGTGTTGGTCCTCCCACACACTGCCCATCGTGTTGGTCCTCCCACACACTGCCCATTGTGTTGGTTCTTCCACACACTGTGCCCATCGTGTTGGTTCTCCCACAGATTGTGCCCATCGTGTTGTTCCTTCCACATTGTGCCCATCGTGTTGGTCCTCCCACACACTGCCCATCGTGTTGGTCCTCCCACACTCTGCCCATCGTTTTGCTTCTCCCACATTGTGCCCATTGTGTTGGTTCTCCCACACACTGTGCCCATCGGGTTGGCTCTCCCACACTGTGCCCATCATGTTGGTCCTCCCACACACTGCCCATCGTGTTGGTTCTCCCACATTGTGCCCATTGTGTTGGTTCTCCCGCACACTGTGCCCATTCTGTTGGTCCTCCCACACACTGTGCCCATCATGTTGGTCCTCCCACACACTGTCCATCGCGTTGGTCCTCCCACACAATGTGCCCATCGTGTTGGTCGTCCCACAGATTGTGCCCATCGTGTTGTTCCTTCCACATTGTGCCCATCGTGTTGGTCCTCCCACACACTGTCCATCGTGTTGGTCCTCCCACACACTGCCCATTGTGTTGGTCCTCCCACACATTGTCCATCGTGTTGGTCCTCCCACACACTGCTCATCATGTTTGTTCTCCCACACCCTGCCCATCGTGTTGGTCCGCCCACACACTGCCCATCATGTTGGTTCTCCCACACACTGCCCATCTTGTTTGTCCTCCCACACACTGTGCCCATTATGTTGGTTCTCCCACACACTGCCCCTCGTGTTGGTCCTCCCACACACTGCCCATCGTGTTGGTCTTCCCACACACTGCCCATCGTGTTGGTCCTCCCACACACTGCCCATCGTGTTGGTCCTCCCACACACTGCCCATCGTGTTGGTCCTCCCACACACTGTGCCCATCATGTTGGTCCTCCCACATTGTGCCCATCGTGTTGGTCCTCCCACACTGTGCCCATCATGTTGGTCCTTCCACACTGTGCCCATCATGTTGGTCCTCCCACACACTGCCCATCATGTTGGTTCTCCCACACACTGCCCATCGTGTTGTTCCTCCCACACACTGCCCATCATGTTGGTTCTCCCACACACTGCCCATCGTGTTGTTCCTCCCACACACTGCCCATCGTGTTGTTCCTCCCACACACTGCCCATCATGTTGGTTCTCCCACACACTGCCCATCATGTTGGTCCTCCCACACACTGCCCATCGTGTTGGTCCTCCCACACACTGTGCCCATCGTGTTGGTCCCCCCACACTGTGCCCATCATGTTGGTCCTCCCACCTTATGCCCATCGTGTTGGTCCTCCCAAATTGTGCCCATCATGTTGGTCCTCCCACACACAGCCCATCGTGTTGGTTCTCCCACATTGTGCCCATTGTGTTGGTTCTCCCACACACTGTGCCCATCGTGTTGGCTCTCCCACACTGTGCCCATCATGTTGGTCCTCCCACACTGTGCCCATCATGTTGGTCCTCCCACACTGTGCCCATCATGTTGGTCCTCCCACATTGTGCCCATCATGTTGGTCCTCCCACATTATGCCCATCGTGTTGGTCCTCCCACACTGTGCCCATCATGTTGGTTCTCCCACCTTGTGCCCATCATGTTGGTCCTCCCACACAGTGCCCAGCGTGTTGGTTCTCCCACACACTGCCCATCGTGTTGGTCCTCCCACACACTGCCCATCGTGTTGGTCCTCCCACACACTGCCCATCGTGTTGGTCCTCCCACACACTGTGCCCATCGTGTTGGTCCCCCCACACTGTGCCCATCATGTTGGTCCTCCCACCTTATGCCCATCGTGTTGGTCCTCCCAAATTGTGCCCATCATGTTGGTCCTCCCACACACAGCCCATCGTGTTGGTTCTCCCACATTGTGCCCATTGTGTTGGTTCTCCCACACACTGTGCCCATCGTGTTGGCTCTCCCACACTGTGCCCATCATGTTGGTCCTCCCACACTGTGCCCATCATGTTGGTCCTCCCACACTGTGCCCATCATGTTGGTCCTCCCACATTGTGCCCATCATGTTGGTCCTCCCACATTATGCCCATCGTGTTGGTCCTCCCACACTGTGCCCATCATGTTGGTCCTCCCACATTGTGCACATCATATTGGTTCTCCCACACACTGCCCATCGTGTTGGTCCTCCCACACACTGCCCATCGTGTTGGTCCTCCCACACACTGCTCATCGTGTTGGTCCTCCCACACACTGCCCATCGTGTTGGTCCTCCCACACACTGCCTATTGTGTTGGTTCTCCCACACACTGTGCCGATCGTGTTGGTTCTCGAACAGACTGTCCATCGTGTTGTTCCTCCCACATTGTGCCCATCGTTTTGGTCCTCCCACACACTGTCCATCGTGTTGGTCCTCCCAATCACTGCCCATCATGTTGGTCCTCCCACACACTGCCCATCGTGTTGGTCCTCCCACACACTGTCCATTGTGTTGGTTCTCCCACATTGTGCCCATTGTGTTGGTTCTCCCAGACACTGTGCCCATCATGTTGGCTCTCCCACACTGTGCCCATCGTGTTGGTCCTCCCACACACTTTCCATCATGTTGGTCCTCCCGCACACTACCCATCGTGTTGGTCCTCCCACACACTGCCCATCGTGTTGGTCCTCCCACACACTGCCCAACATGTTGGTCCTCCCACACACTGTCCATCGTGTTGGTCCTCCCACACACTGCCCCTCGTGTTGGTCCTCCCACACACTGCCCATCGTGTTGGTTCTCCCGCACAGTGTGCCCATCCTGTTGGTCCTCCCACATTGTGCCCATCGTGTTGGTCCTCCCACACACTGCCCATCGTGTTGGTCCTCCCACACACTGCCCATCGTGTTGGTTCTCCCACACACTGTGCCCATCGTGTTGGTCCTCTCACACACTGTCCATCGTGTTGGTCCTCCCACACACTGTCCATCGTGTTGGTACTCCCACACACTGCCCATCATGTTGGTTCTCCCACTCACTGCCCATCGTGTTGGTCCTCCCACACACGGCCCATGCTGTTGGTCCTCCCACACACAGCCCATCGTGTTGGTTCTCCCACATTGTGCCCATTGTGTTGGTTCTCCCACACACTGTGCCCATCGTGTTGGCTCTCCCACACTGTGCCCATCATGTTGGTCCTCCCACACTGTGCCCATCATGTTGGTCCTCCCACACTGTGCCCATCATGTTGGTCCTCCCACATTGTGCCCATCATGTTGGTCCTCCCACATTATGCCCATCGTGTTGGTCCTCCCACACTGTGCCCATCATGTTGGTTCTCCCACCTTGTGCCCATCATGTTGGTCCTCCCACACAGTGCCCAGCGTGTTGGTTCTCCCACACACTGCCCATCGTGTTGGTCCTCCCACACACTGTCCATCGTGTTGGTCCTCCCACACACTGCCCATCGTGTTGGTCCTCCCACACATTGCCCATCGTGTTGGTCATCGCACACACTGCCCATCGTGTTGTTTCTCCCACACACTGCCCATCGTGTTGGTCCTCCCACACACTGTGCCCATCGTGTTGGTTCTCCCACACACTGCCCATCATGTTGGCCCTCCCACACACTGCCCATCGTGTTGGTCCTCCCACACACTGCCCATCGTGTTGGTCTTCCCACACATTGCCCATCGTGTTGGTCCTCCCACACACTGTGCCCATCGTGTTGGTCCTCCCACACACTGTGCCCATCGTGTTGGTCCTCCCACACTGTGCCCATCATGTCGGTCCTCCCACATTATGCCCACCGTGTTGGTCCTCCCACACTGTGCCCATCATGTTGTTCCTCCTACACTGTGCCCATCATGTTGGTCCTCCCACATTATGCCCATCGTGTTGGTCCTCCCACAGTGTGCCCATCATGTTGGTCCTCCCACCTTGTGCCCATCATGTTGGTCCTCCCACACACTGTCCATCGTGTTGGTCCTCCCACACACTGCCCATCGTGTTGGTCCGCCCACACACTGCCCATCGTGTTGGTTCTACCACAATGTGCCCATTGTGTTGGTTCTCCCACACACTGTGCCCATCGTGTTGGCTCTCCCACACTGTGCCCATCATGTTGGTCCTCCCACACACTGCCCATCGTGTTGGTTCTCCCACACACTGTGCCCATCGTGTTGGTTCTCCCACAGACTGTGTCCATCGTGTTGTTCCTCCCACATTGTGCCCATCGTGTTGGTCCTCCCACACACTGTCCATCGTGTTGACCCTCCCACACACTGCCCATCATGTTGGTCCTCCTACACACTGTCCATCGTGTTGGTCCTCCCACACACTGCTCATCGTGTTGGTCCTCCCACACACTGCCCATCGTGTTGGTCCTCCCACACACTGTGCCCATCGTGTTGGTTCTCCCACAGACTGTGTCCATCGTGTTGTTCCTCCCACATTGTGCCCATCGTGTTGGTCCTCCCACACACTGTCCATCGTGTTGGCCCTCCCACACACTGCCCATCATGTTGGTCCTCCTACACACTGTCCATCGTGTTGGTCCTCCCACACACTGCCCCTCGTGTTGGTCCTCCCACACACTGCCCATCGTGTTGGTTCTCCCACACACTGTGCCCATCGTGTTGGTCCTCCCACATTGTGCCCATCATGTTGGTCCTCCCACACACTGCCCATTGTGTTGGTCCTCCCACACACTGCCCATCGTGTTGGTTCTCCCACACACTGTCCATCGTGTTGGTCCTCCCACACACTGCTCATCATGTTTGTTCTCCCACACCCTGCCCATCGTGTTGGTCCGCCCACACACTGCCCATCATGTTGGTTCTCCCACACACTGCCCATCTTGTTTGTCCTCCCACACACTGTGCCCATCATGTTGGTCCTCCCACACACTGCCCATCGTGTTGGTCTTCCCACACACTGCCCATCGTGTTGGTCCTCCCACACACTGCCCATCGTGTTGGTCCTCCCACACACTGCCCATCGTGTTGGTCCTCCCACACACTGTGCCCATCATGTTGGTCCTCCCACATTGTGCCCATCGTGTTGGTCCTCCCACACTGTGCCCATCATGTTGGTCCTTCCACACTGTGCCCATCATGTTGGTCCTCCCACATTATGCCCATTGTGTTGGTTCTCCCACACTGTGCCCATCGTGTTGGTCCTCCCACACTCTGCCCATCATGTTGGTCCTCCCACATTATGCCCATCGTGTTGGTCCTCCCACACACAGCCCATCATGTTGGTTCTCCCACACACTGCCCATCGTGTTGGTCCTCCCACACTCTGCCCATCATGTTGGTTCTCCCACACACTGCCCATCGTGTTGGTCCTCCCACACACTGTGCCCATCATATTGGTTCTCCCACACACTGCCCATCGTGTTGGTCCTCCCACACACTGCCCATCGTGTTGGTCCTCCCACACACTGCTCATCGTGTTGGTCCTCCCACACACTGCCCATCGTGTTGGTCCTCCCACACACTGCCTATTGTGTTGGTTCTCCCACACACTGTGCCGATCGTGTTGGTTCTCGAACAGACTGTCCATCGTGTTGTTCCTCCCACATTGTGCCCATCGTTTTGGTCCTCCCACACACTGTCCATCGTGTTGGTCCTCCCAATCACTGCCCATCATGTTGGTCCTCCCACACACTGCCCATCGTGTTGGTCCTCCCACACACTGTCCATTGTGTTGGTTCTCCCACATTGTGCCCATTGTGTTGGTTCTCCCAGACACTGTGCCCATCATGTTGGCTCTCCCACACTGTGCCCATCGTGTTGGTCCTCCCACACACTTTCCATCATGTTGGTCCTCCCGCACACTACCCATCGTGTTGGTCCTCCCACACACTGCCCATCGTGTTGGTCCTCCCACACACTGCCCAACATGTTGGTCCTCCCACACACTGTCCATCGTGTTGGTCCTCCCACACACTGCCCCTCGTGTTGGTCCTCCCACACACTGCCCATCGTGTTGGTTCTCCCGCACAGTGTGCCCATCGTGTTGGTCCTCCCACATTGTGCCCATCGTGTTGGTCCTCCCACACACTGCCCATCGTGTTGGTCCTCCCACACACTGCCCATCGTGTTGGTTCTCCCACACACTGTGACCATCGTGTTGGTCCTCTCACACACTGTCCATCGTGTTGGTCCTCCCACACACTGTCCATCGTGTTGGTACTCCCACACACTGCCCATCATGTTGGTTCTCCCACTCACTGCCCATCGTGTTGGTCCTCCCACACACGGCCCATGCTGTTGGTCCTCCCACACACTGCCCATCGTGTTGGTGATCCCACACACTGCCCATCGTGTTGGTCCTCCCACACACTGCCCATCGTGTTGGTCTTCCCACACAATGCCCATCGTGTTGGTGCTTCCACACACTGCCCATCATGTTGGTCCTCCCACACACTGACCATCGTGTTGGTCCTCCTACACACTGCCCATCATGTTGGTCCTCCCACACACTGCCCATCGTGTTGGTCCTCCCACACACTGCCCATTGTGTTGGTTCTCCCACACACTGTGCCCATCGTGTTGGTTCTCCCACAGACTGTGTCCATCGTGTTGTTCCTCCCACATTGTGCCCATCGTGTTGGTCCTCCCACAAACTGCCCATCGTGTTGGTCCTCCCACACACTGTCCATCATGTTGGTCCTCCCACATTGTGCCCATCGTGTTGGTCCTCCCACACACTGTCCATCATGTTGGTCCTCCCACATTGTGCCCATCGTGTTGGTTCTCCCACACACTGTGCCCATCGTGTTGGTCCTCCCACATTGTGCCCATCATGTTGGTCCTCCCACACACTGCCCATTGTGTTGGTCATCCCACACACTGCCCATCGTGTTGGTTCTCCCACACACTGTGCCCATCGTGTTGGTCCTCCCACACACTGTCCATCGTCTTGGTCCTCCCACACACTGTCCATCGTGTTGGTCCTCCCACACACTGCCCATCATGTTGGTTCTCCCACACACTGCCCATCGTGCTGTTCCTCCCACACACTGCCCATCATGTTGGTTCTCCCACACACTGCCCATCGTGTTGGTCCTCCCACACACTGTGCCCATCATGTTGGTTCTCCCACACACTGCCCGTCGTGTTGGTCCTCCCACACACTGCCCATCGTGTTGGTCTTCCCACACACTGCCCATCGTGTTGGTCCTCCCACACACTGCCCATCATGTTGGTCCTCCCACACACTGCCCATCGTGTTGGTCCTCCCACACACTGTGCCCATCGTGTTGGTCCCCCCACACTGTGCCCATCATGTTGGTCCTCCCACCTTATGCCCATCGTGTTGGTCCTCCCAAATTGTGCCCATCATGTTGGTCCTCCCACACACAGCCCATCGTGTTGGTTCTCCCACATTGTGCCCATTGTGTTGGTTCTCCCACACACTGTGCCCATCGTGTTGGCTCTCCCACACTGTGCCCATCATGTTGGTCCTCCCACACTGTGCCCATCATGTTGGTCCTCCCACACTGTGCCCATCATGTTGGTCCTCCCACATTGTGCCCATCATGTTGGTCCTCCCACATTATGCCTATCGTGTTGGTCCTCCAACACTGTGCCCATCATGTTGGTTCTCACACCTTGTGCCCATCATGTTGGTCCTCCCACACAGTGCCCAGCGTGTTGGTTCTCCCACACACTGCCCATCGTGTTGGTCCTCCCACACACTGCCCATCGTGTTGGTCCTCCCACACACTGTGCCCATCGTGTTGGTCCCCCCACACTGTGCCCATCATGTTGGTCCTCCCACCTTATGCCCATCGTGTTGGTCCTCCCAAATTGTGCCCATCATGTTGGTCCTCCCACACACAGCCCATCGTGTTGGTTCTCCCACATTGTGCCCATTGTGTTGGTTCTCCCACACACTGTGCCCATCGTGTTGGCTCTCCCACACTGTGCCCATCATGTTGGTCCTCCCACACTGTGCCCATCATGTTGGTCCTCCCACACTGTGCCCATCATGTTGGTCCTCCCACATTGTGCCCATCATGTTGGTCCTCCCACATTATGCCCATCGTGTTGGTCCTCCCACACTGTGCCCATCATGTTGGTTGTCCCACCTTGTGCCCATCATGTTGGTCCTCCCACACAGTGCCCAGCGTGTTGGTTCTCCCACACACTGCCCATCGTGTTGGTCCTCCCACACACTGTCCATCGTGTTGGTCCTTCCACACACTGCCCATCGTGTTGGTCCTCCCACACATTGCCCATCGTGTTGGTCCTCGCACACACTGCCCATCGTGTTGTTTCTCCCACACACTGCCCATCGTGTTGGTCCTCCCACACACTGTGCCCATCGTGTTGGTTCTCCCACACACTGCCCATCATGTTGGCCCTCCCACACACTGCCCATCGTGTTGGTCCTCCCACACACTGCCCATCGTGTTGGTCTTCCCACACATTGCCCATCGTGTTGGTCCTCCCACACACTGTGCCCATCGTGTTGGTCCTCCCACACACTGTGCCCATCGTGTTGGTCCTCCCACACTGTGCCCATCATGTCGGTCCTCCCACATTATGCCCATCGTGTTGGTCCTCCCACACTGTGCCCATCATGTTGTTCCTCCTACACTGTGCCCATCATGTTGGTCCTCCCACACTGTGCCCATCATGTTGGTCCTCCCACATTATGCCCATCGTGTTGGTCCTCCCACAGTGTGCCCATCATGTTGGTCCTCCCACCTTGTGCCCATCATGTTGGTCCTCCCACACACTGTCCATCGTGTTGGTCCTCCCACACACTGCCCATCGTGTTGGTCCTCCCACACACTGCCCATCGTGTTGGTTCTCCCACAATGTGCCCATTGTGTTGGTTCTCCCACACACTGTGCCCATCGTGTTGGCTCTCCCACACTGTGCCCATCATGTTGGTCCTCCCACACACTGCCCATCGTGTTGGTTCTCCCACATTGTGCCCATTGTGTTGGTTCTCCCACACACAGTGCCCATCATGTTGGTCCTCCCACACACTGCCCATCATGTTGGTCCTCCCACACACTGCCCATCGTGTTGGTCCTCCCACACACTGCTCATCGTGTTGGTCCTCCCACACACTGCCCATCGTGTTGGTCCTCCCACACACTGTGCCCATCGTGTTGGTTCTCCCACAGACTGTGTCCATCGTGTTGTTCCTCCCACATTGTGCCCATCGTGTTGGTCCTCCCACACACTGTCCATCGTGTTGGCCCTCCCACACACTGCCCATCATGTTGGTCCTCCTACACACTGTCCATCGTGTTGGTCCTCCCACACACTGCCCCTCGTGTTGGTCCTCCCACACACTGCCCATCGTGTTGGTTCTCCCACACACTGTGCCCATCGTGTTGGTCCTCCCACATTGTGCCCATCATGTTGGTCCTCCCACACACTGCCCATTGTGTTGGTCCTCCCACACACTGCCCATCATGTTTGTTCTCCCACACCCTGCCCATCGTGTTGGTCCGCCCACACACTGCCCATCATGTTGGTTCTCCCACACACTGCCCATCTTGTTTGTCCTCCCACACACTGTGCCCATCATGTTGGTTCTCCCACACACTGCCCCTCGTGTTGGTCCTCCCACACACTGCCCATCGTGTTGGTCTTCCCACACACTGCCCATCGTGTTGGTCCTCCCACACACTGCCCATCGTGTTGGTCCTCCCACACACTGCCCATCGTGTTGGTCCTCCCACACACTGTGCCCATCATGTTGGTCCTCCCACATTGTGCCCATCGTGTTGGTCCTCCCACACTGTGCCCATCATGTTGGTCCTTCCACACTGTGCCCATCATGTTGGTCCTCCCACGTTATGCCCATTGTGTTGGTTCTCCCACACTGTGCCCATCGTGTTGGTCCTCCCACACTCTGCCCATCATGTTGGTCCTCCCACATTATGCCCATCGTGTTGGTCCTCCCACACTGTGCCCATCATGTTGGTCCTCCCAAATTGTGCCCATCATGTTGGTCCTCCCACACACAGCCCATCGTGTTGGTTCTCCCACATTGTGCCCATTGTGTTGGTTCTCCCACACACTGTGCCCATCATGTTGGTCCTCCCACACACTGCCCATCATGTTGGTCCTCCCACACACTGCCCATCGTGTTGGTCCTCCCACACACTTTGCCCATCATGTCGGTCCTCCCACACACTGCCCATCGTGTTGGTCCTCCCACACACTGCTCATCGTGTTTGTCCTCCCACATACTGCCCATCATGTTGGTCCTCCCACATACTTCCCATCATGTTGGTCCTCCCACACACTGCCCATTGTGTTGGTTCTCCCACACACTGTGCCCATCGTGTTGGTTCTCCCACAGACTGTGTCCATCGTGTTGTTCCTCCCACATTGTGCCCATTGTGTTGGTCCTCCCACACACTGTCCATCGTGTTGGTCCTCCCACACACTGCCCATCGTGTTGGTCCTCCCACATTGTGCCCATCATGTTGACCCTCCCACACACTTTCCATCGTGTTGGTCCTCCCACACACTGCCCATCATATTGGTCCTCCCACACACTGCCCATCGTGTTGGTCCTCCCACATACTGCCCATTGTGTTGGTTCTCCCACACACTGTGCCCATCGTGTTGGTTCTCCCACAGACTGTGTCCATCGTGTTGTTCCTCTCACATTGTGCCCATCGTGTTGGTCCTCCCACACACTGTCCATCGTGTTGGTCCTCCCACACACTGCCCATCGTGTTGGTCCTCCCACATTGTGCCCATCGTGATGGTCCTCCCACACACTTTCCATCATGTTGGTCCTCCCACACACTGCCCATCATGTTGGTCCTCCCACACACTGCAACCTGCGGGATTATCAAAAATAAATATTTATGTACCTTGTTTGATATTTACAGGTCAAAAAAGACAGAAATGTATTTGATGCCAAAAGACAGAAAACTAACGAACTCGAATGGTAAGTTTGGGTTTCATGTGACACTTGCGATTAGTTTGGTCTGACACTTTGGTTGCAGTTTGAAGTCATGGGAAAGAAAAGCTTTTGAGCTACACATTTTGCATTTAATAAAATGTAGAAAGTACCAAACAAATGTAATGTAAATCAGATGTTGGACTGTAACCTCTGAACCAACACATCATTCAGAATCCCAGCTCTGGCTTACTATCTCCCGTCTATATCCCTGGCTATTGAATCCATGATTACTACAGTGTTGCTGCAACTTACTCCCTTCCTGGCACCACCGTCTCCCTGTGCCATGATGTGTGTTTGCCCACCTCAGGCAGTGCTATACCAGAGGCAGAGCTTGGCTCCAGCATGGGGCCCAAGTCTGGCACAATCTCTGGTGAGTCACATCGTTTCTCTGAGAAGCCCAGGCAAGCCTTGGGTTCCTGGTCCCATCTAGTGCCTGCCATTGCTCTCATGCTCACCACTGCTTCCCCCAAATAACACACAGAGAGAGTTTTCTACATCGGAATATCTGTGAGCCACATTTCACTGGGACAGAATAACTGGCAGTGCCAAAAGCCTTGGCCCGAAACATGATCTGAGTCATACCTAAAAGCTGCCAAAGAAAACTGTACGGGCATCCTCTGATATACAACAGCCCAGAGAACAGAAATACTGCTCCTTTTGAAACAGGGGGAGAAGTTCGGATGCTCTGTGCCTCCCGTTAGCGCCTGTGGGGATTGGTAAGGGGTCACCGACTGGGCACGGCCAATTCACCGAGAGCCGCGAACTTCCATGGCGGCTTTGCACTGGCGCTAACGCTTGCCGCCTCGCTCTGTAGCGCCCCGCAGATCATGTCATCATCCGGTGCACGGCCACCGATGCAGTAATTAAAATCAGGATGCTCAGGAGGACAGAATTGGCAGAGCACAGAGATCTCGGGGTTTGTGGGGCTGGAGGAGATTACAGAGATAGGGAGGGGCAATGCCAGGGAGGGATTTGAAAACAAGGGAGAGAATTTTGAAATCGAGGCGTTACTTAACCGGAAGCCATTGTAGGTCAGCAAGCGCAGGGGGTGATGGGTGAGCAAGACTCGGTGCGAGTTAGGACACGGGGCAGCGAGCACAGAGGGTGATGGGTGAGCGGGTCGCGGTGCGAGTTAGGACACGGGGCAGCGAGCACAGAGGGTGATGGGTGAGTGGGTCTCGGTGTGAATTAGGACACAGGGCAGTGAGCACAGGGGGTGATGGGTGAGTGGCTCTCGGTGTGAGCTAGGATACAGGGCAGTGAGCATGGGGGTGGTGGGTGAGCGGGACCTGGTGCGAGTTAGGACACAGGGCAGCAAGCACAAGAGGTGATGGGTGAGCGGGACTTGGTGCGAGTTAGGACAAGGGGCAGCGAGCACAGAGGGTGATGGGTGAGCGGGTCGCGGTGCGAGTTAGGACACGGGGCAGCGAGCACAGAGGGTGATGGGTGAGTGGGTCTCGGTGTGAATTAGGACACTGGGCAGTGAGCACAGGGGGTGATGGGTGAGTGGCTCTCGGTGTGAATTAGGACACAGGACAGTGAGCACAGGGGATGATGGGTGAGTGGGACTTGGCGCGAGTTAGGACACGGGGCAGCAAGCACAGAGGGTGATGTGTGAGCGGGTCTCGGTGTGAGCTAGGATACAGGGCAGTGAGCATGGGGGTGGTGGGTGAGCGGGACCTGGTGCGAGTTAGGACACAGGGCAGCAAGCACAAGAGGTGATGGGTGAGCGGGACTTGGTGCGAGTTAGGACATGGGGCAGCGAGCACAGGGGGTGATGGGTGAGCGGGACTTGGTGTGAGTTAGCACATGGGCAGCGAGCACAAAGGATGATGGGTGAGCAGGACTTGGTGTGAGTTAGGACACGGGAATACAGAGGGTGATGGGTGAGCGGGACTTGGTGTGAGTTAGGACACGGGGCACAGGGGGTGGTGGGTGAGCGGGACTCGGTGTGAGTTAGGACATGGAGCAGTGAGCACAGGGGGTGATGGGTGAGTGGGACTTGGTGCGGGTTAGGACACGGGGCAGCGAGCACAGGGGGTGATGGGTGAGTGGGACTTGGTGTGAGTTAGGACACGGGGCAGCGAGCACAGTGGGTGATGGGTGAGCGGGACTTGGTGTGAGTTAGGACACTGGAATACAGAGGGTGATGGGTGAGCGGGACTTGGTGTGAGTTAGGACACGGGGCACAGGGGGTGATGGATGAGCGGGACTCGGTGTGAGTTAGGACACGGGGCAGCCAAGTTTTGGATGAGCCAAAATATATCCAGAAGAGTAATTCTATTGACCTCTGCCTGACACTTTTTGCAGAGTTAACGGCTTGTGGCATTTTAATATCTGGCGGTCAGAGTGTCCTGCAGATTACTCTATCAGCGCCCCCCCCCCCCCACCCCCTGGAGCTACATTCCGTCAGTTTCATTCTTTGTAGTTGCAGCTATCGGATTTGTATCGAGATGTCCATTTCTGCTGCAGTTGTTTGAGGATAAGTTTGGGCTGTGGTTAAGAATGTTTCATACCACTCAGCCACGATACCGAGAGAATCAACGTTCATACTGCTATATTCTCCAATTTCCCTTTGGGGAAGTGACTCTGTCCCTGTATCAAACAGTTTTCATTTCCTGTGTTGGCTCCAGTTAAAGCACAATCAGACTTCCCTATACTACACACTTTACCTGATTTCTACACCTCATTGTGTTGAAATTAAGACTAAGTGCCTTCTACTGAAATTGATTGTTGGAATGTGCAGCACACCGAGAGAGTGTTCAGCCCATCGTGCCTGTGCCAGCTCTCTGAAACTCCCCTGCCCTTTCCCCACAGCCCTGCGATTTATTTTCCTTCTCAAGTATTATCTAATTCCCTGTTTGAAAGTTACTATTGAATCTGCCCTTTCAGACAGCGCATTCCAGATCACAACAACTCGCTGCGTATATAAACTCTCCTCGTCTCCCCCTCTGGTTCTTTTGCCAATTGCCTTCAATCGGTGTCCTCTGGTTACCGACCTCCTGCCCCTGGAAACAGTTTGTCCATATCTCTGTTAAAGCCACTCGTCACTTTGAACACCTCGATCAAATCTCCCCTTCATCGTCTCTGCTCTAAGGAGAACAACCCCAGCTTCTTCAGTCTTTCCACGTAACTAAAGTCCTTTATCCCTGGAACCATTCTCGTAAATCTTTTAGAAACATGGAAACATAGAAACATAGAAATCTACAGCGCAGAAGGAGGCCATTCCGGCCCATCGTGTCTGTGCCGGCCGACAAAGAACCACACGGCCATTGGTCAGCAGACCTAAAGGTTACATATAAACCTATGAACAATGATGGAAAGGCAAAGAGCACCCAGCCCAACCAGTCCGTCTCACACAACTGCGGCACCCCTTATACTGATACATTCTACACTCCACCCCAACCGGAGCCATGTGGTATCCTGGGAGAGGCAATAACCAGATAAAAACCCAGGCCAATTTAGGGAGAAAACATTTGGGAAAATTCCTCTCCGACCCGTCCAGGCGATCGAAAGTCCAGGAGATCACCCTGGTCATATTTGATTCCCTGCACTACCTGCACTGACCAACAAAAGGACATCCAGTCTAATCCCAATTACCAGCTCTAGGTCCGTAACCCTGCAGATTACTGCACTTTAAGTGCCCATCCAACCATCTCTTAAAAGTGGTGAGGATTTCTGCATCCACCACTCTTCCAGGCAGCAAGATCCAGATCCCCAAAACCCTCTGCGTAAAGAAGCCCCCCCCTCAAATTCCCTCTAAACTTCCCACCAACCACCTTAAAACTATGCCCCCTCGTAATAGCCCCATCTGCCAATGGAAATAGACCCTTACTATCCACTATTTCCAGGCCCCTCAATATTTTGTACACCTCAATGAGGTCTTCTCTCAACCTCCTCTGTTCCAATGAGAACAAACCCAGCCTATCCAATCTGCCCTCATCACTAAGATTCTCCATTCTAAGCAGCATCCTAGTAAATCTCCTCTGCATCCTCTCTAGTGCAATCACGTCCTTCCTATAATACGGTGACCAGAACTGCACAAAGTACTCCAGCTGTGGCCTAACCAAAGTAATATACAATTTAAGCATAACTTCCCTGTTCTTATATTCTATGCCTTGGCCAATAAAGGCAAGCATTCTGTATGCCTTCTTAACCACCTTATCCACCTGGCCTGCTACCTTCAGGGATCTGTGGACAAGCACTCCAAGGTCCCTTTGTTCATCTACACTATTAAGTGGCCTACCGCTTAATGTGTATACCCTTTCCTTATTAGCCCTCCCAAAGTGCATCACCTCACACTTCTCTGAATTAAATTCCATTTGCCACTGCTCTTCCCACCTGACCAGTAGATTGATATCCTCCTGTAGCCCATGACTTTCCTCTTCATTATCAACCACACAGCCAATTTTAGTGTTGTCTGCAAACTTCTTAATCATACTCCCTATATTCAAATCTAAATCGTTGATATATACCACAAAAAGCAAGGGACCCAGTAGTGAGCCCTGCAGAACCCCACTGGAAACATCCTTCCAGTCACAAAAACATTAATTAATCATTACCCTTTGCTTCCTATCTCCAAGCCAATTTTGGATCCAACTTGCCACTTTGCCCTGAATCCCATGGGCTTTAACCTTCATGACCAGTCTACCATGTGGGACCTTATCAAAAGCTTTGCTAAAGTCCATATATACTACATCGTACGCACTACCCTTATCGACCCGCTTAGTTACCTCCTCAAAAAATTCAATCAGGTTAGTCAAACACGATCTTCCCTTAACAAATCCGTGCTGACTATCCCTAATTAATCCTTGCCTATCCAAATGCAGATTTATCCTGTCTTTCAGGACTTTTTCCAATAATTTTCCCACCACTGAGGTTAGGCTGACAGGCCTGTAATTACTCGGCCTATCCCTTTTTCCCTTCTTAAACAAGGGTACTACATTAGCAGTCCTCCAATCCTCCAGCACCATGCCCAGATCCAAAGAGGGCTGGAAAATGATGGTCAAGGCCTCTGCTATTTCCTCTTTTGCTTCGCTCAATAATCTGGGATGCATTTTATCCGGGCCTAGGGACTTATCTACTTTCAAAGCTGCTAAACCCTTTAATACTTCCTCTCTCACTATATTTATATCATCCAGAATATCACACTCCTCCTCGACAGCAGTATCTGCATTGCCCCTTTCCTTTGTGAAAACAGATGCAAAGTATTCGTTAAGAACCCTACCAACATCTTCCGCCTCCATACAAAGATTACCCTCATGGTCTCTAATAGGCCTTACCCTTTCCTTAGTTACCCTCTTACTCTTAATATATTTATAGAAAATCTTAGGGTTTTCCTTAATTTTACTGGCCAAGAATTTCTCGTGCTCTCTCTTCGCATCCCCCTCTCCAAGGCCTTGACATCCAATTGTCCTGCTGTCTTCAAAGATTTGTATATTATGGCCTCCCACTTCCCTCTGCGGCCTTTGGACCCCAAGCTTGCCTTCACCTAACCACAACTTCAACAACGACAATATCCCCCATTGTAAGCCTTGGACAGCTACCTTGGTTTCTCAATTTCAAACAATAAGCAGCTCAAGTAAATAGTCAAGCTTGGAGAAACCTGCTGTTAACCTTTGATCAACGCACTCTTTGTTGACTTCCAGTAAGTTGTCCATCAGCAAACTCTATCTTGGTCTTGCTCTGGACTGTAGCCCTCAGTACCACTGAATCCTCCAATCACCAGCTGTGCCACAGCCTAACAGGACCTCCCTTTCGGTGGGCTTTCAGTCAAACTTGCAGGAGCCGATCCCAACACAGAATGCGTTATTCTCGCAATAACTGTCCTTAGTCCAAGGAGGATGTGACGGAGGAGGGAGACTGGTTTCTACCATCAGGGGCAAGGGGGAAATATTCAAACAATGCTCCATACAACTTCATTGGCTTAAGCAGTTTTTCCAATTTCTGTTGCCTCTTGTTCAAAGAACGACTGCCGAACTTTTCCTATACCCAACATGCGGAATATAAACAGGTTTTGAATGTCTGAATCACATTCCATGTCCTACAAGCAGTTCACATTGATCAGAGAGACCGGGAAATATAAAGCTTCCGCACTGTGCAGAACCAGCAACTTATTGCAATGACATGTCGTCAAATATAGCAAATTAAAGCTGGCACCACAAACGTTAATAGTGAATAGTGCAATTTCCCTTATCCTTGCACATGGAGCATTCAACAAAGTGTGGTGAACTGGGGTTAGAGGGCAGGGTAATTGGGCTGGGCACAGATATGCAAATGAGTCTCCACTTTAAAGTCATACATTCTGTCCTTATAGTTATATAATGTTTACATGGAAATGCATAGAAATTGAAATGGCCGTTCGGCCTAACCAGCCTGTATAGGTGTTCATCCTCCACATGAGCAAATCGTTGTAAACACATTTACACACTCTGTTCCCAAATCCATTCATCACCTGTTCATTCAACCCAGTATCCAATCTAATCTTAAATGTTAACATAGGCCTTCGAGAGGGTATAGAGGGTACAGAGTTGTCCTATGAGGACAGATACTCTGGAGTTTAGAAGAATGAAACGTACAAGATTCTGAGGGGGATTGACAGGGTAGATGCTGAGAGGTTGTTTCCCCCGGGCTGGACAGTCTCAGGATAAGGGGTCGGCCATTTAAGACTGCGAGCAGCAGGAATTTCTTCACTCAGAGGGTTGTAAATCTTTGGAATTCACTGCCCCAAAGGGCTGTGGAAGCTGAGTTTTTGATTATTTTAAGGCTGAGATCGATAGATATTTTGACAAGGGATATGGGGATTGGGCGGGAAAGTGGAGTTGAGGTAGACGATCAGCCATGATCTTATTGAATGGCGGAGCAGGCTTGAGGGGCTGAATGGCCTACTCCTGCTCCTAATTGTGATATTCTTAATATTTCCCACATTACAACAGTGACTATACTCCTAAGTACTTGATTATCTGTAAAGCACTTTGATACGTCCGATGGTCTGAAAAGCGCTATATAAATCCAAGTCTTTCTTTCTTCTTTTATGTTCTTAGAGGAGATTGACCAGAATGGGACCAGGGATGAGGGAATACAGTTATGTAGAGAGACTGGAGAAGCTGGGGTTGTTCTCCATGGAGCAGAGAAGGCTAAGGGAAGATTTACTAGAGGTGTTGAAAATGATGAGGGGATTTGATCGAGACGATCGGGGAAAACTTCCACTGACAGGAGGCTCAGTAACCAGAGGACGCAGATATACTAGAGGGGGGCGATGAGCAGGAGTTCTTTACACAGCGAGTGGTTAGGATCTTGAATGCACAGCCTGAAAGGGTGGTGGAGGCAGAATCAGTAGCAACTTTCAACAGCAAATTGAATCTATACTTGAAAAGGAAAAAATGCATGGCTATGGGGAAAGGGAAAAGGAGTGAGGTTAATTGGGTAGCTCGTTCAAACACAGGTACGATGGGCCAAATGGCCTCCTTCTGTGCTGTATGATTCTATGATGTTTCTTCCTCAACTAATACCCTGGGAATATATTCCATGGCCTCACATCTCTCTGTGTGAAGAAGGGTCTCCTGCCCTTTGTTCTAAATCTCTTACATTTAATCCTATATCCAAGGCCCCTTGTTCTCAACCCTCAACTGCTGGCTTCTATCAACCCTGTCCTTTCATAATGGTAAATACTTTGAGTTACCATTATTTGTAGTTAAACAACAACAACTTGTATTTATATAGTGCCTTTAACGTAGTAAAACGTCCCAAGGCGCTTCACAAGAGTGCTATAAGACAAAGCAGATAAATTTGACACCAAGCCACATAACAAGAAATTACGGCAGATAGGTTTTAAGGAGTGTCTTAAAGGGGGAAAGAGAGGCAGAGAGGTTTAGGGAGGGAGTTCCAGAGCTTGGGGCCCAGGCAGCTGAAGGCAGTTAGTAATTAAGAAGCAAAACTCAGGACAATTTGGGAAGCGGAGCAAAGGGGCTTCGATGGAGCAGAGGCATGTACACAGTGCAGGCTGAGGCGCTGGGAGATGCATAATTGTGGTACCACCACTGGTGGGAGGGTGTAATTACAGTGTGACATGTTTACATAGACAATTACCAGTTAAATGTGGACATAAGAATTTACAATAGAAAAAGTTGACAGGAAGTGTGTGCAGATGTAAGATTATTAATATATTATATATTATATATGTACTTTTTACCAATTGTGAAAACTATTCACGCAAACCTGATAATGGAAGATAGTGCATTATGTCCATTATATCTCCTAGAAACTTTAAACAAAGCTTCCCATGATTTGGTTGGCAATGCTTTGCATATTAACCAGCTTGTCTTGTTCCAGAAATCACAGGTCCAATTTTACTCCAAACATATCGTTCAATCGCAGACTATCGGAAGAACTCCAAGTATGAGATGAGTATTCAGACCGGGGATATCGTAGAGATTGTGGAGAAAGATGAAAATGGTAATGAGCTCCAGTTCCTCCCAGAAACACAGAGATTATCTGTTTATTTTATACCTTCCCCAAAGGATGGCTCTATTGGCTTGGATCAAGCTGATATAGGGGCTGATTTTCCTGACCCTCCCTCTGGGAATGCTGAGAATAGCCATTTCCTGGGCTCAAAGGTCAGGACAAAGAGGGATGGGGGCGTGTTTGATTATCTCTCCACCCTCTTTATGCTGCCCTGGGATTTGAGGGGCTTCCCCATAAAGGGCAGTGCAGAGCCTGAGTGTGTAATGGGAGTGGGCCCAGTGCCCGGATGCGGAGGAAGTGGTTGGGTCACTGCTAGCTTACACCACACTATCCCGTCAGTCTGGCCCAGACTCGCTCACCCCAGGAATCCCCCTGGGACTGGAGGGGTTGGTGGGGCTCGGCAGCAAGAACAGGAACACAAAGATCAAATTTAAATCATTTACAACTTAACCAGTGGATCTTCCAGCAGCAGTCAGCGGGCTCCGAGACCGTGAGCCACGATCACAGATGTCTCAGGCCTGCCACTGCGCTCATCCTGGAGTAGGACCTCAACCCACCAGCCGTGACGCAATGGTGAGGGTGCTGCCCACTGAGCTACGGCCGACATCCAATTACTGATTAATTCTTGCAAAATTTTCCTGCTCAGAGTTGCAAACCTTCAGATATTTCGCTGCACTCATTTCATTAAATTCCCTTCAATTTCGTTTTGACATTTCTTCCCACACTCTTTGCACGATAAATCGAGAATTCGTGCTCTCACTGGAACAGATTGAAATGTTGAGGAATTTTGCTGCTCACCTTTACTTGAGTAACTTTTACAATTTATTGATCCGGGTTTTCCCCTGGCTGCAAACATTCAATCTTCACTCTGCACTTGTGGTCAAGAATTGACGATTGCTTCATATCACGCTGTCAGAATACCCGCCCAGTGCCCAATACAGAAAGAAAGGCAGCAATCACCTCGACCTTAAATATAAAAGTCCAATTTTCACCTTGCTCTCCCTGATATAGAATTAATAACTCATACTGCTACCTCCTTCCGCCCCAATAAATAAATATATTAATGTCCATTTCACTCCACCTTCTCTCTTTAGCTGATATTCCCTACTCCCACTGCTAAATAATTAACTGCAATAGTTAATTTTCCCACCACTGAGGTTAGGCTGACTGGCCTGTAATTACTCAGTCTATCCCTTTCTCCCTTTTTAAACAAAGAACCACATTAGCAGTCCTCCAGTCCTCTGGCACCACACCTGTAGCCAGAGAGGATTGGAAAATGATGGTCAGAGCCTCTGCTATTTCCTCTTTTGCTTTTCTTAACAGTCTGGGATACATTGCATCCGAATATTTTGAGGAGGTAACAAGGAGGGTCGATGAGGGTAGTGTGTATGATGTAGTGTATATGGATAAGGTGCCACATGGCAGACTGGTCACGAAAGTAAAAGCCCAGGGCAAAGTGGCAAGTTGGATCCAAAATTGACTCAGAGGCAGGAAGCAAAGGGTAATGGCCCTTGGGTGTCTTTTTAACTGGAAGGCTGTATCCATTGGGGTTCCGCAGGGCTCAGTGCTGGGTCCCTTGCTTTTTGTGGTACAGGGTATATAGCAATGATCTAGACTTGAATATAGAAACATAGAAACACAGAAAATAGGTGCAGGAGTAGGCCATTCAGCCCTTCGAGCCTGCACCACCATTCAATATGATCATGGCTGATCATGCAACTTTAGTACCCCATTCCTGCTTTCTCTCCATACCCCTTGACCCTTTAGCCATAAGGGCCACATCTAACTCCCTTTTGAATATATCTAACGATCTGGCCTCAACAACTTTCTGTGGTAGACAATTCCACAGGTTCACAATTCCCTGAGCGATGAGCGAAAAAGTTTCTCATCATCTCAGTCCTAAATGGCTTACCCCTTATCCTTAGACTGTGACCTCTGGTTCTGGACTTCCCCAACATCGGGAACATTCTTCCTGGATCTAATCTGTCCATTCCCGTCAGAATTTATATGTTTCTATGAGGTCCCCTCTCATTCTTCTAAATTCCAGTGAATATAAGCCTAGTCGATCCAGTCTTTCTTCATATGTCAGTCCTGCCATCCCGGGAATCATTCTGGTGAACCTTCGCTGCACTCCCTCAATAGCAAGAACGTCCTTCCTCAGATTAGGAGATCAAACTGTACACAATATTCAAGGTGTGGCCTCACCAAGGCCCTGTACAATTGCAGTAAGACCTCCCTGCTCGTATACTCAAATCCTCTCGCTATGAAGGCCAACATACCATTTGCCTTCTTCACCGCCTGCTGTAAATGCATGCCAACTTTCAATGACTGATGTACCATGACACCCAAGTCTCGTTGCATCTCCCCTTTTCGTAATCTATCACCATTCAGATAATATTCTGCCTTCCTGTTTTTGCCTCCAAAGTGGATAACCTCACATTTATCCACATTATACTGCATCTGCCATGCATTTGCCCACTCACCTAACCTGTTCAATTCACCCTGCAGCCTTTTAGAGTCCTCCTCACAGCCAACACCGCCACCCAGCTTAGTGTCATCTGCAAACTTGGAGATATTACACTCAATTCCTTCATCTAAATCATTAATGTATATTGTAAATAGCTGGGGTGCCAGCACTGAACCTTGCGGTACTCCACTAGTCACTGCCTGCCATTCTGAAAAGGACCCATTTATCCCGGCTCTTTACTTCCTGTCTGCCAACCAGTTCTCTATCCACGTCAATACATTACCCCCAATACCATGTGCTTTAATTTTGTACACTAATCTCTTGTGTGGGACCTTGTCAAAAGTCTTTTGTCAGTCCAAATACACCACATCCACTGGTTCTCCCTTGTCCACTCTACTAGTTACATCCTCAAAAAATTCCAGAAGATTTGTCAAGCATGATTTCCCTTTCATAAATCCAGGCTGACTTGGATCGATCCTGCCACTGCTTTCCAAATGCGCTGCTATTATATCTTTAATAATTGATTCCAGCATTTTCCCCACTACCGATGTCAGGCTAATACCATTTTTTCTCTCTGTCTCCTTTTTTAAAAAGTGGGGTTGCATTAGCTACCCTCCAATCCATAGGCACTGATGCAGAGTCTATAGAATGTTGGAAAATGATCACCAATACATCCACTATTTCTAGGGGCACTTCCTTAAGTACTCTGGGATGTAGACTATCAGGCCCTGGGGATTTATCAGCCTGCAATCCCATCAATTTCCCTAACACACTTTCCTGACTAATAAGGATTTCCTTCAGTTCCTCCTTCTCGCTAGACCTTCGGTCCCCTAGTATTTCCGGAAGGTTATTTGTGTCTTCCTTAGTGAAGACAGAGCCAAAGTATTTGTTCAATTGGTCAGCCATTTCCTTGTTCCCCATTATAAATTCACCTGAATCTGACTGCAAGGGACCTACATTTGTCTTCACTAATCTTTTTCTCTTCACATATCTGTAGAAGCTTTTGCAGTCAGTTTTTATGTTCACTGCAAGCTTACTCTCATACTCTATTTTCCCCCTCCGAATTAAAGCCTTTGCCCTCCTCTGCTGAATTCTACATTTCTCCCAGTCCTCAGGTTTGCTGCTTTTTTTGGCCAATTTATATGCCTCTTCCTTGGATTTAACACTATCCCTAATTTCTCTTGTAAGCCACGGTTGAGCCACCTTCCCCGTTTTATTTTTACGCCAGACAGGGTTGTACAATTATTGAAGTTCATTCATGTGATCTTTAAATGTCTGCCATTGCCTATCCACCGTCAATCCTTTACGTATCATTTGTCAATGTATTCTAGCCAATTCACATCTCATACCATCGAAGTTACCTTTCCTTAAGTTCAGGACCCTAGTCTCTGAATTAACTGTGTCGCTCTCCATCTTAATAAAGAATTCTACCATGTTATGATCATTCTTCCCCAAGGGGCCTCGCACAACAAGATTGCTAATTAGTCCTTTCTCATTTCACATCACACAGTCTAGGATGGCCAGCTATCTAGTTGGTTCCTCGACATATTGGTCGAGAAAACCATCCCTAATACACTCCAGGAAATCCTCCTCCACCGTATTGCTACCAGTTTGGTTAGCCCAATCTATATGTAACTTAAAGTCACCGATGATAACTGCTGTACCTTTATTTCCTGATTTCCTGTTTGATGCCATCCCCAACCAAGGGCGTATGATTAAGAAGTTTGCAGATGATACAAAAATCAGCAGTGTGGTGGATAATGAAGAAGAAAGCTATAGATTGCAGGAAGATATCAGTGAACTGGTCAGGTGGGCAGAACTATGGCAAATGGAATTCAATCCGGAGAAGTGTGAGGTTATGCATTTGGGGAGGGCTAACGAGGTAAGGGAATACACATTAAATGGTAGGATACTCAGAAGTGTAGAGGAAAAAATGGGTCCTTGGAGTGCATGCCAAAAGATCCCTGCACATAAGAACATAAGAACATAAGAAATAGGAGCAGGAGTCGACCATTTGGCCCCTCGCGTCTGCTCCGCCATTCAATAAGCTCATTGCTGATCTGATCATAGACTCAGCTTCACTTCCCTGCCCACTCCCCATAGCCCTTTACTTTCTTATTGCTCAAAAATCTATCTATCGCTGCCTTAAATATATTCAATCACCCAGCTTCCAGAGCTCTCCGGGGCAACGAATTCCACAGATTTATAACCCTCTCAGAGAAGAAATTTCTCCTCATCTCAGTTTTAAATGGGCAGCCCCTTATTCTGAGCCTATGTCCCCTAGTTTTAGTATCCCCTATGAGTGGAAATATCCTCTCTGCATCCACCTTGTCGAGCCCCCTCATTATCTTATATGTTTCGATAAGATCACCTCTCATTCTTCTGAACTCCAATGTGTAGAGGCCCAACCTACTCAACCTACCTTCATAAGTTAACCCCCTCATCTCCGGAATCAACCGAGTGAACCTTCTCTGAACCAGTACAGGCTGAGCGTCCGAAATTCGGAGTTCCAAAATTCAAAATGTTCCGGAATCCGGACACCGGGCCGATCCATAGCGGGATCGTCCGGAAACCAGAAAATGTTCCGAAATCTGGACTCCCCCCACCTCGGCGGCCAGACCTCACCCCAGCCCTCGGCGGCCCGACCTCACTCCGGCCCGACTTCACCGCGACTTCGCCATCCTGGCCCTCGGCGGCCCGACCTTGCCCCGGCCCAACCTCACCCCAGCCCTCGGCGGCCCGACCTCACTCCGGCCTGACTTCACCGCGACTTTGCCGTCCCGACTTCGCCCCGGCCCGGGTACCCCCTTCTCCCCCCCTTACCTCGATGGGCCGGCCTCGCCCCCTTACCTTGGCTGCCCGACCCCACCTACCTCAGCCCATGCAAAGACGTTCCAAAATCCAGAAATATCTGGAATGGTCTCGGTCCCGAGGATTCCGGATTTCGGACGCTCAAGCTGTACATCCTTCCTTAAATATGGAGACCAAAACTGTACACAGTACTCTATGTCTCCTACTTCTCTGCTTTTATACTCTATCCCCCTTGCAATAAAGGCCAACATTCCATTTGCCTTCCTGATTACTTGCTGTACCTGTATACTAACTTTTTGTGTTTCATGCACAAGGACCCCCAGGTCCCTCTGTACTGCAGCACTTTGCAATTTTTCTCCATTTAAATTATAATTTGCTTTTCTATTTTTTCTGCCAAAGTGGATAACCTCACATTTTCCCACATTATACTCCATCTGCCAAAATTTTGCCCACTCACTGAGCCTGTCTATATCCCTTTGCAGATTATTTGTGTCCTCCTCACAATTTGCTTTCCCACTCATCTTTGTATCATCAGCAAACTTGGCTACATTATACTCGGTCCCTTCATCCAAGTCATTAATATAGATTGTAAATAGTTGAGCCCCAGCACTGATCCCTGCGGCACCCCACTAGTTACAGTTTGCCAACTGGAAAATGATCCATTTATCCCGACTCTCTGTTTTCTGTTAGCTAGCCAATCCTCTATCCACGCTGTTAGATCTCTTAATTTCCAATGAAATAAGAACTCCGATGGTAGTTTTAACTTTTTAATCTTGGCAGAGAGCAACAAGCTGCTGGCTGATTGCCAGTTCCTTTGTCTTACTGAAACCACATGGTCAAAATGGCTGCACTTATACCTGGATCAATTTACAGAAAAGAACTCGCCTTCTTTGACTTTATTGGCTCACTACCCAAGGGTCCTAAAATGTCAAGTTGATTGATGGCTTAATGCAACATGCTACCACTCATGTAGCATCTCTGACTTGTTGTCTGTGAATTTTCACAGCCTGTCTAAATGCAGCCTGTTTGAATTCTCTATCAATCCCGCCTTTGATTCTTTCACAAACTGAATCATAAAACATCAGGTATCACTGGTTAAACATTCTACAAAATAATTTCATACATGTTAATAGAGTTTCCTTCTAAAATTTGTTGATGTGTTTCACCACATGTCCGGACTAGTAGCTTCCACACAAATTTACACCAACCCGAGTTCCATCGTGGCCACAATGGAAGTCTGGTTTTAGTAGGTTAATTAACCTTATTCCAATTTAATCCAAATCAATATCTTAATTCAACCAGTAAACAACCTTCTCTTTAGCATAACATACCCCTGTGCCACGTACAGACGGTCTGCTGGGACCTGCAAGGTGTTTCACATGCGGGACAGCAGCTACAGCCACCTGGTCGCAACAACATTTAATCAACATAAACAAACAATATAAAAGTAAAACAATTACAACAAATAGAATTAAACCTTCCACCAATGAAGTTCCTATTGAACCTAGCCATTCAGTGGCTCCACTCCACAAAGTGAATGATGGGGGTTGCTTAAGTTTTTCTACCTCCTTTTGGATATGCTCCGCTAAGTGGGTAATTTCTTCGGAGCTATCTGGGATATATGTCCAACACTCAGTTCCGAGTAGGGCGCAAGTACCTCCCTTTTCAGCCAGGATGTAATCAAGGGCCAGTCTATTCTGTAGGGCTACTGTGCGGATTGCTACCCTACTATTTCCCCTTGGTGCAGAGGGTCGGCTAGTAAGAAGTAGGCCTATGCCTAGAATACCTACAATCAATACTACAGTAAATTTATACATTTTCGCGAAAAGTAATTGTCCTTATTAGATTTCAGCTTCAGTTACGGGTGCTCGTTTAATGTGTGAAGCGTGGATCCAGGCTTTCTTTCCTTAGACTTTAACAGCTGCCTGGGTGGTCAATAACACTTGATAAGGTCCCTCCCACTTGGCACCCAAAGGTTCTTTATGCAACTTTTTCACATACACCCAGACTCCCGTGATGATGTCGAGTCCTCCTTCGGGTGGATTACCCCAAGCTGCCAATACCTGTCGGGAAACAGAACTAATAGCATTGGTTAAGTTCTGACAGTATGATAACAAAGTGCCACTCATTAAGGGAACGATTTACGATTTCCGTAAATCGATAGTTCCTGGCAGCGACATGGGTCTTCCTGTTATAATTTCAAATGGGCTTAGACCTGTAGTTCTGTTCGGGGTTGCCCTAATGCTACATAGCACTATTGGTAGTGCCTGGGGCCATGGTGTTCCTTCTTGGTGATATTTGGCAAGCCGTTGTTTCAGAGTTCGATTCATTCGTTCTACTTGTCCTGATGATTGTGGATGATAAGGACAGTGTAAATCCTATGTAATGTTCAGTAACCTACAGACTTCTTGGCAGACAGCACCTGTGAAGTGTGTTCCCTGATCTGAGTCAATGCTACTCGGGACTCCCCATCGGGGAATGTAATCCTTACACAAGACCTTTGCAGTGTGATTAGCTGTGGCTCTTTTAGTTGGGACAGCTTCTACCCATCTAGAGAATCTGTCGACCATGACAAGAATGTTAGTGTATCCTTGGCATGAAGGAAGAGATATATAATCAACCTGCAGATACTGGAATGGTCCGACAGGGGCAGGGGGGCTCAGTTGGGGCATTACCGTGATGGGTTCAGAATTATTTTTCTGGCAGACCACACAGCGGTCTGTTACCAGCTGGGCATGTTTTTTAAATCCCCGACCCCACCAGCTTTTCTGGAACCGTGCCGTCATCTGTTGTGAGGCCAAGTGTCCCCACGAGTGGATCTGTTGGGCTAAAAAAGGCATAAGCGCTTGTGGCGCGACTGGCTTGTCGGTAACTCTTTGTCTCCAGACACCATCTTCGCATAGCTTAATTCCTGCCTCAATCCATGTCCATTTTTCCTCTCGGGAGCACTCGCCTTGCATTGTTTGAAGGTCTCGTGTCAGAGTCCTGAGTGCTTTCAGTCTGCACATCTGTGTTGATTCTTCTGGAGGAACGCCCTGTGAGGCGGCATCTTTAGCTGTCTGGTCGGCTAGGGCTTCTGTGTTTCTGTAGTATTTTCCTTACACTTCAGGATGGACACTTCCTGAGGTAATTGTATGGCCTCCAGTAAGTCTCGGACTTCTTTTCCATTTCGGTTTGGTGTACCAGCAGCAGTGAGAAATCCTCTTTTCCGCCATAACAGACCAAAGTCGTGAGCGACTCCAAAAGCATAACGCGAATCTGTGTAGACATTAGCTGTCTGTCCTTCTGCTATTCGACATGCTTCTGACAGGGCCCGTAACTCGGCCTGTTGTGCTGACGTTCCTGAGGGTAAACATCCTTTTGCCACTACCTCATATAAGGTTGTAACTGCCCATCCTGCTTTTCTGGTACCATTGTCAACAAAGGAGGAACCATCTGTAAACAGGATGAGGACTGGGTTGTCCAGAGGCTCCTCTGCTGCTAAGGCTGCTTCTTCTGTTTCTTTTAAAATCTCCACGCAGTTATGCTCTTCACATTCTCCCCCCTCTTGCTCCCTCGATTCTGACATTGGGAGCATAGTTGCGGGATTAATGGGGCTGGCCCGGACGATATGGAGATTAGGAGCTTCCAAAACTGCTGTCCAGCGGGTCCATCTTGCTGCTGTCACCTGAGACATTCTATTCATAGACAGCAAAGCGTGTACGGTGTGGGGACACTTGACAATCAGCTTTTGGTCGAGGACTAGACCCGTAGTGATCATTACCGCTCGACATGTAGCTTCCATGGCCCTGAGGCAACTTCCCCATCCGAGGGCTACCGCATTCAGTTTTGCCGAATAATAGTTAAAGCAAAGTTAAAGCACATGGGATTGGGGGTAGTGTGCTGACATGGATTGAGAAATGGTTGTCAGACAGTAAGCAAAGAGTTGGAGTAAATGGGTACTTTTCAGAATGGCAGGCGGTGAGTAGTGGGGTACCGCAAGGTTCTGTGCTGGGGCCCCAGCTGTTTACACTGTATATTAATGATTTAGACGAGGGGATTAAATGTAGTATCTCTAAATTTGCGGATGACACTAAGTTAGGTGGCAGTGTGAGCTGCGAGGAGGATGCTATGAGGCTGCAGAGCGACTTGGATAGGTTAGGTGAGTGGGCAAATGCATGGCAGATGAAGTATAATGTGGATAAATGTGAGGTTGTCCACTTTGGTGGTAAAAAGAGAGACAGACTATTATCTGAATGGTGACAGATTAGGAAAAGGGGAGGTGCAACGAGACCTGGGTGTCATGGTACATCAGTCATTGAAGGTTGGCATGCAGGTACAGCAGGCGGTTAAGAAAGCAAATGGCATGTTGGCCTTCATAGCGAGGGGATTTGAGTACAGGGGCAGGGAGGTGTTGCTACAGTTGTACAGGGCCTTGGTGAGGCCACACCTGGAGTATTGTGTACAGTTTTGGTCTCCTAACCTGAGGAAGGACATTCTTGTTATTGAGGGAGTGCAGCGAAGGTTCACCAGACTGATTCCCGGGATGGCGGGACTGACCTATCAAGAAAGACTGGATCAACTGGGCTTGTATTCACTGGAGTTCAGAAGAATGAGAGGGGACCTCATAGAAAATTCTGATGGGTTTAGACAGGTTAGATGCAGGAAGAATGTTCACAATGTTGGGGAAGTCCAGAACCAGGGGTCACAGTCTAAGGATAAGGGATAAGCCATTTAGGACCGAGATGAGGAGAAACTTCTTCACCCAGAGAGTGGTGAACCTGTGGAATTCTCTACCACAGAAAGTTGTTGAGGCCAATTCACTAAATATATTCAAAAAGGAGTTAGATGTAGTCCTTACTACTAGGGGGATCAAGGGTATGGCAAGAAAGCAGGAATGGGGTACTGAAGTTGCATGTTCAGCCGTGAACTCATTGAATGGCGTTGCAGGCTAGAAGGGCCGAATGGCCTACTCCTGCACCTATTTTCTATGTTTCTATGTTTCTAATAGGTCTTTGCCGATCCCCATGTTCTTGTGTCAGTATAGCTGTCATATATCCTTCTTTCTCATGAACAAACAGGGTAAATGGCTTACCACTGTCGGGGATTCCCATAGCCGGTGCCGAATACAAAGCCTTTTTCAAACTCAGGAAGGCCTCTTGTTGTTCTTTAGTGAGGGTGATGGCTTCTTTAGAGGCACGTTTCCACTTTAAAATATCATTCAGTGGCTGAGCAAGCTGTGTGAAGGAGCCAATCCAATTTCTGTTAAAGTTACACAATCCCAAAAAAGACCTTAGTTCCTGAATAGTGGTGGGTTTTTTAGCAGCCCGAATGGCTGCAGTTCTATCCTGGGTAAGTTCTCTCTTTCCTTGTGAAATCTTTTGTCCCAGGTATACAACCTCTTCTTGGGATATTTGTGATTTGTGGATGCTGGCTTTATGTCCTTTCAGCCGAAGGTGATCCAGCAAAGCTCGTAAATCTTGTTCATGCTGTTCTTCCGTGTTTGAAGCTAGCAGGATATCGTCTACATATTGGATGACTGTGGATGACAGAGGAGGTAATTCTCGCAAATGGCTTTGTAAAGCCATGTGGAATACCGTAGGGCTGTTGTGGAAACCCTGCGGTAACCGGGTCCAAGTATACTGTCGTCCTTGGACAGTGAAAGCAAACCACTGTCGAACCTCCGGTGCCAGAGGTACCAACCAAAATCCGTTGGCCATATCTATAACCGAGAAATATTTATGTTCCGGTTTGAGGGCATTAAAAATGGTGGAGGGATCTGCGACCAAAGGAGCTTTTTGATCAGTACACTGGTTAGCTTTCCTATAATCGACAGTCAAACGCCAAGTCTCATTAGATTTCTGTACCAGCCACATGGGGCTATTGGAGGAGCTATGCGTTTTAATAAGCACCCCTTGTTTCTCCAATTGCTGAATAACCGGTAAGATTCCCGCGATGGCAGTTGGACTGATGGGATACTGTTTAGTGCATGGAGGCTTGGTCCCTGTAAATGACGCAGGCTCCATCTGGAGTAGGCCACAATCGTTCTTATCTTTAGCCCATATCGGGTGTTCCTTCAATTCTTCTTTCTTCAAAGTTCTAATTGACCATGTCACCCGACCATCCTCAAATGCAACGATGAGTCTATTTGGATTAGAACGTCCATTCCCAAAAGGGGTTGATCTACTGGGCCTATCCAGACCGGCGTAGTTAGTTCATGTGGACCCAGCCCTATAAGTACCGGCGTTGTCCTTTTAATTTCCATTTTATGGCCTCCAACTCCATAGGCTGTACGTGCCCTACCATCCAACGACAAAAAGTCTCCATATTGTAGGGGTAAGCATGTTAATTCCGCCCCTGTGTCTAAAAGACAGTCCACATCCTTATCGCCCACCCTCACAGTTATATATAGCCCATCTCCCCTTTGTTGTATTAGTGCGAGGAGTGGGGCCAGGGTGGGCTCTAATCGTTTTTTGCTATCCCAAGTAACTCCTTCTGTTGTTGTATTGTCAGTCGCTTAAATGCTTCTATGAGGTCGTTATCTTGTAACAAGCCTGGCTTGTTGGCTGAATTGTATCCCTGGCTGCGTCCTCTTCCCCAGCTACGACCTTGCTGTTTTGCCCTGCACGTCTTGGCCCAGTGACCTTCTTTTCCACAATAATGACATTTTCCGGGTAATTTTCCCAATGACTGTTTATCGGAATCCTGGGATTTCCATCCCATAGCCTGTACAGCTCGGACTTTAGCTCCCATATCCCGATCTAATTGGTTACATCGATCTACCAATGCTGCAAAGGTAGTTCCTCTACCTTCCCAGTCCGGTAACACTACCTGAAGCATTTTGGACAGTTCTGGCTTTAGACCTGCCACGAAAGCTGCTTTCAGGGGTCCAAACGCTTGTTCATCCATTTCCTCATCCATATTATTCAAACCCGAATGTTCTAGCCACGTGCATCTAAACCGCTCGTCATACTCCAGGACCTCCTCTGTTTCTTTCTGTTGGCAGGCTGCAATTTTTCCCCAGTCTGTCTTAGCTGGACTGAAGGCTTGCAGCCAGTGTTTAATCGCCTCCCATCCTGCGTCTAATTCTTGCTCATTCTGCCCCAAAGCTTCATCTACCTTGTCGTGCAATTTTCTTCCCTGTGTTTTTGGCACCATTATGGTCAAAATTTGCACTCCGTCCCAGGGATGAAGTTGATATATATTTCTTAAGCGGTCCAATTGGTCCCACGTTTTTACTCCCCCTTTCTTTGGATTGGGCAATTCCTTGGACCATTTATCAATTTTCTCTGGGTCTGCCGGAGCATGAACTAAGTATTCTTCGTACACCCTTCTCTTTGTTTTTTTGGTTCCGCCCTCATCCGCAGTCTCTTCTGATTTGACTACAACTCGTCTTTTTTTAAACGGGGCAAAGCGCACCCCTAATTCGTCATCCTTCCAACACTGTATTGTCGGAGGATTCAGAATCCGTATCTATTCCTCGGTCGTGTCTTCGGGTTTGCGCTTTTAATTTATCCAAACATGGGTACCCTGGGAATTGATCAATACATTTTCCTTTTCCTATTACTGTCTCTTGACCTAATGATTTTTTCCATTCTTTAATTTCACCTTTAAGATCTTTAACTTCCGCTTCCAGCTTTTCAAGTTCAAGCTTTTTCTGTTGCAGCTGTGCACAAATTGTTTGCAATTGATCCTTTGTACTGGTCAGTTCTCGATCATGTTGGGAACGCATTATAATTTCATTCCGCTTTCGAATCTGTCCCATAACTGCTAGGGACCATCTAATTCGCTCTTTATTTTTCATACGGGTCGTTTTTCCCCAGACCCTTTTAATCTCGTCCAAGGACCATTGTCCTTTGGAGGTTCCGTACTTTTGTTCGATCTTAATACAGGTTTTAGATAAGTTGAATTGTTGCTCTATGTATTCTTTCAACTGTTTGAGAATTTCATCTAGTGAAACTTCAGGTGGTGCTTGCCCACCTTTAACAGTTGTAGGCAATTCTTTGCTCTTATCTCCTGCTGCCATTATACTGATTTCTTTACTGGGGTCTTGAGTCGTAAGCTTTCTAGCCGATCAATAGGTCGGTGATTAATTAACTAACACACCGCCGAAATTTAGACGTCTATGGGACCTCGAGCCGACTACCAACCGGAGGCTTCGCAAACCGGAGGCTTTCGGAATCGCGTAGAAGGAGAGGCGAATTTAGACTTTTGACCGAGGACTTTTTTAAAAGAGGTGTCCTTACCTCAGTATGTAGGTCCGATGTCCAAAATTCAGTTTCTTTCCTCAGCGATCCTGTTCGTGACGCCAAAATTGTTAGATCTCTTAATTTCCAATGAAATACGAACTCTGATGGTAGTTTTAACTTTTTAATCTTGGCAGAGAGCAACAAGCTGCTGGCTGATTGCCAGTTCCTTTGTCTTACTGAAACCACATGGTCAAAATGGCTGTACTTATACCTGGATCAATTTACAGAAAAGAACTCGCCTTCTTTGACCTTATTGGCTCACTACCCAAGGGTCCTAAAATGTCAAGTTGATTGATGGCTTAATGCAACATGCTACCACTCATGTAGCATCTCTGACTTGTCTGTGAATTTTCACAGCCTGTCTAAATGCAGCCTGTTTGAATTCTCTATCAATGCTAATATATTACCCCCAACCCTGTGGACTTTTATCTTGTGCAGTAATCTTTTATGTGGCACCTTATCGAATGCCTTCCGGAAATTCAAATACACCACATCCACTGGTTCCCCTTTACCCACCCTGCTCGTTACATCCTCAAACAACTCCAGCAAATTTGTCAAACATGATTTCCCTTTTGATTGAATTATGCTTTTCCAAACATCCTGCAACTGCTTCCTTAATAATGGACTCCAGCATTTTCCCAATGACAGACGTTAGGTTAACTGGTCTATAGTTTCCTGCTTTCTGTCTGTCTCCTTTTTTTAATAGGGACGTTACATTTGTGGTATTCCAATCCATTGGGACCTCCCCAGAATCCAGGGAATTTTTGTAGATTACAACTAATGCATCCACTATCTCTGCAGCCACTTATTTTAAGATCCTAGGATGCAAGCCATCTGTTCCAGTAGAGTTGTCTGCCTTTAGTCCCATTATTTTACCAAGTACTACTTCTTTAGTGATAGTGATTGTATTAAGTTCCTCTCTCCCTAAAGCCCCTTGATTATCCACTATTGGAATGTTTTTAGTGCCTTCTACCGTGAAGACAGATACAAAATATTTGTTAAAATCTCTGCCATTTCCCTGTTCCCTGTTATTAATTCTCCAGGTAGCAGGTAGAAGGTAGCAGGTCATGTAGATAAGGAGGTTAAGAAGGCATATGGAATACTTGCCTTTATTCATCATTATCATAGGCATTCCCTCGGGGTCTAAGATGACTTGCAGCCATGGGGAGTGGGTGTCACACAGAGCATGGACACATTTAAGGGGAGGTTTGATACATACAGGTGGGAGAAGGAAGTAGAGGGATACGGGAGCAAGGTGGGAAGAGGTAATTAGACTGGGAGAAGGCCCATGTGGAGCATAAACATCGGCACAGACCACTGACTGAATGGCCTGTTCCAGTACTGCAGGTTCGATGTCATTTTATGTAAAGTAATGCAACAATCCAGGACCCCATTTCAAATAGGAAGCTAATATTTTCTGACTAACTGTACCAGACTGTCCCATCAGCCCATCACATGCCACAATCTCAAGCAGGATATTTACAAAGCAGTTCATTCTCTGACTCATCTCGAGCAATGTCACGGGACATGGGGCTAGCAGTTCTCATTCCTGCCCCTCAATGGTCGGGAGGGCTTCCTGCCTCCCACCCACAGCCCAACCCCACCGACCCCGACCCCACCCCGACCCCACCCCGACCTCACCCCAACCCACAGCCCGACCCCACTCTAACCCCACCCCGACCTCACCCCGACCTCACCCCGACCCCACCCCGATCCCAGCCTGACCCCAGCACCACCCACAGCCCGATCCCATCCCGACCCCAGCACCACCCACAGCCCGACCCCACCCCCACCCCACCCGACCCCAGCCTGACCCCACCCCGACCCCACCCCGACCCCAGCCTGACCCCAGCACCACCCACAGCCCGATCCCATCCCGACCCCAGCACCACCCACAGCCCGACCCCACCCCCACCCCACCCGACCCCAGCCTGACCCCACCCCGACTCCACCCCGACCCCAGCCTGACACCAGCACCACCCACAGCCTGACCCCACCCCGACCCACCCCGACCCCAGCACCATCCCCAGCCCGACCCCAGCACCACCCACAGCCCGACCCCAGCCCGACCCCAGCACCACATTGATGGGCAGGAACGACCAGCTGGTCCACACCATGAGACCAGAGTATCATGACCAAACACTTATTCACTCCCCTCTTAAACTGCATTTGCCATTGCGTGGCCCATTCCCTCGCACATCTAAATATTTTTGCATTGGATTGCACTTCTCTACTCTCTTAACTCTTGCACTGATTTTGGTGTCATCTGCAAACTTACCTACCATACTCCCAACACTCCTGTTGAGATAATTAATAAAGCAGTGATGAGCAGTGGGCCTAGGACTGATCCCTGGGGAGGACATATGTGTCTGTTGCCAGTACTGGATGTGTTCCACTATAGAGGGTATACCTTCCCCTACATGGGGCATGCCCTGCTGTGTATATAACGTATACTTTGCATGATATATGTTTGGGGCCTACTACAATGAGAGCTACTTCATTGCCATTCTGGTCTTGACCTCGGGCACCATTTTGTTCCGGGTCAGTCAGTGAGCTCGTTGCCATGGCTACTGGTTGCATGGGAACTCTGATTGGTTTTATCTTTGTTAAATATTCCTCATCCTGAATAGTAATTTGTTTATTATTTCTCAATTTTTATAATTCATTTTATTTCAATCCTAAAAATGCAACGTTTCTGTTCCGTTGCAGGTTGGTGGTTTTGCCAAATGGAAGGGAAGCGTGGCTGGCTGCCCGCCTCCTTCCTCGAACCGCTTGAAGGGCCCAACGAGAGTGAGGAGCAAGAACCCAATTATGAAGGTGAGAGCGGGCCTGTCCGAAAGAGGCTGAGCCCTGCACAGTGGGTCCACCCGATATACCAGCCTGAGCCCTGCACAGTGGGCCCACCCGATATACCGGCCTGAGTCTGCACAGTGGGCCCACCCGATATACCAGCCTGAGCCCTGCACAGTGGGCCCACCCGATATACCGGCCTGAGCCCTGCACAGTGGGCCCACCCGATATACCGGCCTGAGCCTGCACAGTGGGCCCACCCGATCCAACGCCACAAAATGCCAAATTATGGTCAAGTTTCAGGCCTTTATTTCGAGGCCTCCTGCAGTCCCTCGAGGCTGATCCGCACCCACAAATACCATTTGGAGTTTGCACATGGCGAGCCCTAACTCGAACCCTCGGACAGAGGGTTGCTGGTAGGGTGAAAGGTCCAGGAAACTTGGGCTGACTGTAGTTATGAGCAATGTTGCTCCAACGCTGCGGGAGTGCGCCTTGATTGGGAGGTCCCGCGTGGGCTGCTTACTAGGGACTGCACACCAAACATAAAGATTAGAGGTAACATTGGTCATCAGCTTAACTCACATACGCCTAAATTCTGCAATGCATTTAGTCACATTTGACCTCTGGAGGGTAGGAATCTCCAGGCCTGAGTATTTAATTGCCAGTATCCCATAACAATACTGGAAGTATTTACATGATTAAAATCGCTCCACCATTGGTGGCCGTGCCTTCAGCTACCCAAGTGCTAAACTCTGGAATTCCCTCCCTAACTCTGTCCACTTCTCTACCTCTCCTTCTTTAAGAGGCTCATTAAAATCTCTTTGACCAAGTTTTTGGTCGCCTGTCTGAATATCTGCTTACATGGCTCGGTCTGATAACGCTCCTGTGAAGTGCTTTGGGACGTTTTACTACATTAAAAGCGCTATATAAATACAAGTTGTTGTTGTTGAACAGGATGTAATACAAGGTGAAATTTGGGTGCATTCTCGTGTGTTTTCTGCCATATTTTGAATCATTCTGAAGAAAATGGTTCAGACATATTCCCCCGCGTGCAGTGGAGGAGGTTAACCGTTTTATTTGATGTTGTAGGCGAGATGTATGAAGTCATTCAAAGCTACACTGCGGCTCAGGAGGACGAGATAAGCCTGCAAGAAGAAGAAATGGTTGATGTCATCCACAAATTGCTAGATGGGTGGTGGGTGATAAGGTAAGGGGAAAACACACAGGGAAAATATATACTGAACGGTGCAACTTCAGGCAAACAGAAAGAAAATCTTAACATTTCGATAGCACCTTTCATGACCTCAGGATAACTCAAAGTGCTTTACAGCCAATGAAGTACTTTTCAAGTGTAGTCACTGTTGTGATGCAGGCAGCCAATTCACGCACAGCAAGCTCCCACAAATAGCAATATGATAATGACCAGAAAATCTGTTTTTCGGTGTTGGTTGAGGGATAAATATTGGTCAGGACACCGGGGATACTCCCCTGCTCTTCTTTGCCACGGGATCTTTTATTTTGACGGGGCCTCAGTTTAATACCTTAACCAAAAGACAGCAGCTCCGACAATGCAGCGCTCCCATTTGGTGACACCGCACCGGGAGTGCTGCGCACAGTTTTGGTCTCCCTATCTGAGGAAGGATATACTTGCCCTTGAGGTGGTGGAACGGAGGTCACCAGGATGAGAGGGCTGTCCTGTAAGGAGAGATTGAGTAGATTGGGCCTATACTTTCTGGAGTTTAGAAGAATAAGAGGTGATCTCATTGAGACATGCAAGATTCTGAGGGGGATTGACAGGGTAAATGCTGAGAGGCTGTTCCTCCGGGCTGGAGTGTCTGGAACTCGGGGCATAGACTCAGGATAAAGGGTCGGCCATTTAAGACAGAGATGAGGAGGAATTTCTTCACTCAGAGGATGGTGACTCTTTGGAATTCTCTGCCCCCAGAGGGCTGTGGAGGCTCAGTCTTTGAGTATATTCAAGGCTGAGATCGATGGATTTTTAAACTCTAGGGGGATCAAGGGATACGGGGATTGGGTGGGAACGTTTCCTACATTACAACAGTGACCACACTTTAAAAAGTACTTCATTGGCTGTAAAGCGCTTTGGGAAGTCCTGAGAACGTGAAAGGTGCTATATAAATGCAAGTCCTTCTCCTTTCATCACAAGGAAAGTGAAAAGTTGCCAGGCCTGAAGAATCAAGGGAACAGAGGCCCATAACTCCTTCCCCTGTCTCCTCCCCCAGCACCACTCACCCCCCCCACTTCCCCCAGCCCCATTCCCCCCCACCACCGCCACTTCCCCCCGTCCCCACTCCCCCTGGCCCCAATCCCCCCCTCTTCACACCCCACTCCTCCCGGCCCCACTCACCCCCGCCCCACTCCCCCTCTCCACCCGCCCTACACCCCCTCCCCCACTCCCCCCTCGGCCCCACACCCTCCCCCCCTCGGCCACACTCCCTCCCCTCCCCCACACCCCCGCCCCCAGCCCCAATCCTCCTGCACCCACCCCCCCGGCCCCACACACCCACCCCACTTCCGCCCCCGCTTCCGCCCTCCCCATTCCCCCCCAGCCCCACGCTACCCTTGGTCCCAAATTCCCCCCCAGCCCCATTACCTTCCCCCACTCCCCCCCTGGCACCACAGCCCCCGGGGGCCCCATTCCCACCCCCTCCCCATTCCCCTCCCCAGCCCCACTCCCACCCCCCGGTCGCACTCCCCCACTGGCACCCTGCCCACCACACACACACAGGATTATGTAGGATATACAACACAGAAACAGGCCATTCGGCCCACTCCATGCGGCATTTATGCTCCACTCGAGTCTCTTCCTGTCTTTCTTCATCTAAATCTATCAGCATAAGGTAGATATAGGGGGAAAGCGGGATGAGATCCTACAAGCTGAATTTAGGGAGCTAGGAGTTAAATTAAAAAGTAGAACCTCAAAGGTAGTAATCTCAGGATTACTAACAGTGCCATGTGCTAGTCAGAGTAGGAATCGCAGGATAGCTCAGATGAATATGTGGCTTGAGGAGTGGTGCAAGAGGGAGGGATTCAAATTCCTGGGACATTGGAACCAGTTCTGGGGAAGGTGGGACCAGTACAAACCGGACGGTCTGCACCTGGGCAGGACCGGAACCAATGTCCTCGGGGGAGTGTTTGCTAGTGCTGTTGGAGAGGAGTTAAACTAATATGGCAGGGGAATGGGAACCTATGCAGGGAGATAGAGGGAAATAAAATGGGGGCAGAAGCAAAAGATAGAAAGCAGTATAGTAAAAGTGGGTAGCAGAGAAACCCAAGGCAAAAATCAAAAAGGGCCACATTACAGCAAAATTCTAAAGAGAAAAAGAGTGTTAAAAAGACAAGCCTGAAGGCTCTGTGCCTCAATGCGAGGAGTATTCGGAATAAGGTGGACGAATTAACTGCGCAGACAGCAATAGCTATTAAACGATTATGATACAATTGGGATTACGGAGACATGGCTCCAGGATGACCAAGGCTGGGAACTCAACATCCAGGGGTATTCAACATTCAGGAAGGATAGACAGAAAGGAAAATGAGGTGGGATAGCGTTGCTGGTTGAAGAGGAAATTAATGCAATAGTAAGAAAGGACATTAGCCTGGATGATGTGGAATCTGTATGGGTGGAGCTGCGAAATACCAAAGGGCAGAAAACGCTAGTGGGAGTTGTGTACAGACTACCAAATAGTAGTAGTGAGGTTGGGGATAGCATCAAATAAGAAATTAGGGATTTGTGCAATAAAGGTACAGCAGTTATCATGGGCAACTTTAATCTACATATTGATTGGGCTAACCAAGTTGGTAGCATTGCGGTGGAGGAGGATTTCCTGGAGTGTATTAGGAATGCCTTTCCAGACCAATATGTTGAGGAACCAACTAGAGAGCTGGCCATCCTAGACTGGGCGATGTGTAATGAGAGAGGACTAATTAGCAATCTTGTTGTGCGAGGCCCCCTGGGGAAGAGTGACCATAATATGGTAGAATTCTTCATTAAGTGGGAGAGTGACAGTGTTAATTCAGAGACTAGGGTCCTGAACTTAAGGAAAGATAACTTCAATGGTATGAGACGTGAATTGGCGAGTATAGACTGGCAAATTATACTTAAAGGGTTGACAGTGGATAGGCAATGGCACACATTTAAAGATCACATGGATGAACTTCAACAATTGTACATCCATGTCTGGCGTAAAAATAAAAAAGGGAAGGTGGCTCAACCGTGGCTAACAAGGGAAATTAGGGACAGTGTTAAATCCAAGGAAGAGGCATACAAATTGGCCAGAAAAAGCAGCAAACCTGAGGACTAGAAGAAATTTAGAATTCAGCAGAGGAAGACAAAGGGTCTAATTAGGAGGGGGCAAATAAAGCATGAGAGGAAGCTTGCAGGGAACATAAAAACTGACTGCAATAGTTTCTATAGATATGTGAAGAGAAAAAGATTAGTGAAGACAAACGTAGGTCCCTTGCAGTCAGATTCAGGTGAATTTACAAAGGGGAACAAAGAAATGGCAGACCAACTGAACAAATACTTTGGTTCTGTCTTCACTAAGGAAGACATAAATAACCTTCTGGAAATACTAGGGGTTTGAGGGTCTAGCGAAAAGAAGGAACTGAAAGAAATCCTTATTAGTCAGGAAATTGTGTTAGGGAAATTGATGGGATTGAAGGCTGATAAATCCCCGGGGCCTGATAGTCTGCATCCCAGAGTACTTAAGGAAGTGGCCCTAGAAATAGTGGATGCATTGGTGATCATTTTCCAATATTCTATTGACTCTGGATCAGTTCCTATGGACTGGAGGGTAGCTAATGTAACACCACTTTTTAAAAAAGGAGGGAGAGAGAAAGCTGGTAATTATAGACTGGTTAGCCTGACATCGGTGGTGGCAAAAATGTTGGAATCAATCATTAAGGATGAAATAGTAGCGCATTCGGAAAGCAGTGACAGGATCGGACCAAGTCAGCATGGATTTATGAAAGGGAAATCATGCTTGACGAATCTTCTATAATTTTTTGAGGATGTAACTAGTTGACTGGATAAGGGAGAACCAGTGGATGTGGTGTATTTGGACTTTCAAAAGGCTTCTGACAAAGTCCCACACAAGAGATTGGTGTGCAAAATTAAAGCACATGGTATTGGGGGTAATGTATTGACGTGGATAGAGAACTGGTTGGCAGACAGGAAGCAGAGAGTGGGAATAAACGGGTCCAGTTCAGAATAGCAGGCAGTGACCAGTGGGGTGCCGCAAGGTTCTGTGCTGGGGCCCCAGCTGTTTACATTGTACATTAATGATTTAGACGAGGGGATTAAATGTAGTATCTCCAAATTTGCGGATGACACTAAGTTGGGTGGCAGTGTGAGCTGCGAGGAGGATGCTAAGAGGCTGCAGGGTGACTTGGACAGGTTAGGTAAATGCATGGCAGATGCAGTATAATGTGAATAAATGTGAGGTTATCCACTTTGGTGGTAAAAACAGAGAGACAGACTATTATCTGAATGGTGACAGATTAGGAAAAGGGGAGGTGCAACGAGACCTGGGTGTCATGGTACATCAGTCATTGAAGGTTGGCATGCAGGTACAGCAGGCGGTTAAGAAAGCAAATGGCATGTTGGCCTTCATAGCGAGGGGATTTGAGTACAGGAGCAGGGAGGTGTTGCTACAGTTGTACAGGGCCTTGGTGAGGCCACACCTGGAGTATTGTGTACAGTTTTGGTCTCCTAACTGGAGGAAGGACATTCTTGCTATTGAGAGAGTGCAGCGAAGATTCACCAGACTGATTCCCGGGATGGTGGGACTGACCTATCAAGAAAGACTGGATCAACTGGGCTTGTATTCACTGGAGTTCAGAAGAATGAGAGGGGACCTCATAGAAACTTTTAAAATTCTGACGGGTTTAGACAGGTTCGATGCAGGAAGAATGTTCCCAATGTTGGGGAAGTCCAGAACCAGGAGTCACAGTCTAAGGATAAGGGGTAAGTCATTTAGGACCGAGATGAGGAGAAACTTCTTCACCCAGAGAGTGGTGAACCTGTGGAATTCTCTACTACAGAAAGTAGTTGAGGCCAATTCACTAAATATATTCAAAAGGGAGTTAGATGAAGTCCTTACTACTCGGGGGATCAAGGGGTATGGCGAGAAAGCAGGAATGGGGTACTGAAGTTGCATGTTCAGCCATGAACTCATTGAATGGCGGTGCAGGCTAGAAGGGCTGAATGGCCGACTCCTGAACCTATTTTCTATGTTTCTATGTTTCTATTACATCAGTCACTGAAAGTTGGCATACAGGTACAGCAGGCGGTGAAGAAGGCAAATGGTATGTTGGCCTTCATATCTAGGGGATTTGAATTTAAGAGCAGGGAGGTCTTACTGCAGTTGTACAGGGCCTTGGTGAGGCCTCGCCTGGAATATTGTGTTCAGTTTTGGTCTCCTAATCTGAGGAAGAACATTCTTGCTATTGAGGGAGTACAGCGAAGGTTCACCAGACTGATTCCTGGGAAGGCAGGACTGACATATGAGGAGAGACTGGATCAACTGGGCCTTTATTCACTGGAGTTTAGAAGGATGAGAGGGGATCTCATAGAAACATAAAATTCTGACGGGATTAGGCAGGTTAGAGGCAGGAAGAATGTTCCCATTGCTGGGGAGTTCCAGAACCAGGGGTCACAGTCGAATAATAAAGGGTAAGCCATTTAGGACCGAGATGAGGAGAAACTTCTTCACTCAGAGAGTTGTTAACCTGTGGAATTCTCGACCGCAGAGAGTTGTTGAGGCCAGTTCATTAGATATATTCAAAAGGGAGTTAGATATGGCCCTTACGGCCAAAGGGATCAAGCGGTATGGAAAGAAAGCAGCAAAGGGGTACTGAGGTTGAATGATCAGCCATCATCTTATTGAATGGCGGTGCAGGCTTGAAGGGCCGAATGGCCTGCTCCTGCACCTAATTTCTATGTTTCTATAACCCTCTATTCCATTTTCTCTCATATATTTATTCAGCCTCCCTTTATATGCATCTATGCTATGGCACGCACACAGATACAGACACAGACACACTCAAACACACACACAGACACACTCACACACACACACACAGACACACATAGACACACTCACACACACAGACACACTCACACACACAGACACACACACAGACATATACACACACACACACACACAGACACACATAGACACACTCACACACACAGACACACACACACAGATACACACACACACAGACACACACACAGACATACACACACACACACACAGACACACAGACAGACACACTCACGCACACAAACACACACACAGACAGACAGATACACAGACACACACAGACACAGACACACAGACACACACACACCTAAAGACATACAGACGCACACACAGACACACAGACACACAAACTCAGACACAGACACACAGACGCACACGGACACACACACACAGACACTCACCTCTGTTGTGTGCTGACCTGAACGATACCTGCAGGAAATAAACCTTTGTCCCCAACAAAATATATTCTCAATATTGAGAAGCAGGAGAGCTTGTTCAGTTGATGTTAGAAACATAGAAACATAGAAAGTAGGTGCAGGAGTAGGCCATTCGGCTCTTCGAGTCTGCACCACCATTCAATAAGTTCATGGCTGATCATTCCCTCAGTACCCCTTTCCTGCTTTCTCTCCATACCTCTTGATCTCTTTAGCCGTAAGGGCCATATCTAACTCCCTCTTGAATATATCCAATGAACTGGCATCAATAACTCTCTGCAGCAGGGAATTCCACAGGTAACAACTCTCTGAGTGAAGAAGTTTCTCCTCATCTCAGTCCTAACTGGCTTACTCCTTATCCTTAGACTGTGACCCCTGCTTCTAGACTTCCCCAACATCGGGAACATTCTCCTGCATCTAACCTGTCCAGTCCCGTCAGAATTTTATATGTTTCTATGAGATCCCCTCTCATCCTTCTAAACTCCAGTGTATAAAGGTCCAGTTGATCCAGTCTCTCCTCATACGTCAGTCCTGCCATCCCGGGAATCAGTCTGGTGAATCTTCACTGCACTCCCTCAATAGCATGAACGCCCTTCCTCAGATTAGGAGACTAAAACTGAACACAATTTTCCAGGTGAGGCCTCACTAAGGCCCTGTACAACTGCAGTAAGACCTCCCTGCTCCTATACTCAAATCCCCTCGTTATGAAGGTCAACATACCATTTGCCTTCTTCACCGCCTGCTGTACCTGCATGCCAACTTTCAATGACTGATGTACTAAGACACCCAGGTCTCGTTGCACCTTCCCTTTTCCTAATCTGCCGCCATTCATATAATATTCTGCCTTCGTGTTTTTGCCACCAAAGTGGATAACGTCACATTTATCCACATTATACTGCATCTGCCATGCATTTGCCCACTCACTTAACCTGTCCAAGTCACCCTGCAGCCTCTTAGCATCCTCACAGCTCACACCACCACCCAGCTTAGTGTCATTTGCAAACTTGGAGATATTACACTCAATTCCTTCATCTAAATCATTGATGTATATTGTAAATAGCTGGGGTCCCAGCACTGAGCCCTGCGGTACCCCACTAATCACTGCCTGCCATTCTGAAAAGGACCCGTTTATCCCGACTCTCTGCTTCCTGTCTGCCAACCAGTTCTCTATTCACGTCAGTACATTACCCCCAATACAATGTGCTTTAATTTTGCACACTAATCTCTTGTGTGGGACCTTGTCAAAAGCTTTTTGAAAGTCCAAATACACCACAATAAACTGGTTCTCCCTTGCCCACTCTACTAGTTACATCCTCAAAAAATTCTAGAAAATTTGTCAAGCATGATTTCCCTTTCATAAATCCATCCTGTCACTACTTTCCAAATGTGCTGCTATTTCATTTTTAATAATTGATTCCAACATTTTCCCCACCACCAATGTCAGACTAACCGGTCTATAATTACCTGTTTTCTCTCTCCCTCCTTTTTTAAAAAGTGGTGTTACATTAGCTACCCTCTAGTCCATAGGAACTGATCCAGAGTCGATAGACTGTTGGAAAATGATCACCCAATCATCCACTATTTCGAGGGCTACTTCCTTAAGTACTCTGGGATGCAGACCATCAGGCCCTGGGGATTTATCGGCCTTCAATCCCCCTTCCCCGCAGCCGCGAGAGGGACCTGTAACCCCAGAAGCCCCAGTAGATATTCCAACTCTGTGTAAAAGAAAGCTGGAGCTCCCCCTCCCTTCCTGTGGACATGAAAGTCCAGGACGCCCCATCCATCCTGGGGTCGCCTCCATCTGGCCCCATGTGTCCTCCAACCCCACCACTCCATTCCCCACCTCCTCCCCAACTCCTCTCTTCTCCACGTTCTCTCCTGCTCATCCCCACCCACCTTCCGTATCCTTCTCCTCTCGCTTCCCCTTCCCACCCAGCTCTCCCGTTCCCTAGCCTTCATCTCTCCCCATCTTCCCTTCACTTTCTCTCTCTCTCCATTGCCCTCTGCTGTGCTCTGCTCCTCTCCCCCTCATTTATCCCTCCAGTCTCTTCTTTTCCATCTGCCTCCTTACTCCCAACCCCAGTTATTCCCCTGCTCTCTAACCTTGCTTTCTCCGAGTACTGTCCTTGGTATTGTTGCAATACAGCTCAGCGTGAGCTTCAGGTGCAGAATCACCCTGTTCTCCAGGGCCCTGCGCACCTCTTTGGAATAAACATCCAACCTTAGCTACATCGTGCATTTCCATGACTGCAGGCAGTGCTGGTGTCAGTGGTGGGGGGGGGGCGGAGAAACAGGTTGGAGGGGGTTGGGGGGGAGACGGGTTGGGGGGGTGGGGGGGAGATGGGTTGGGGGAGTCGGGTTGGGGGTGGGGGTGGGGGAGACGGGTTGGGGGGGGTGGGGGGGAGACGGGTTGGGGGTGGGGGGGAGATGGGTCGGGGGGTGGAGGGAGACAGGTTGGGGGGTGGGGGGAGACGGGTTGGGGGGTGGGGGAGATGGGTTGGGGGGGTGGGGGGAGATGGGTAGGGGGGGTGGGGGGAGATGGGTTGGGGGAGATGGGGGGGAGACAGGTTGAGGGGGATGGTGGGAGATGGGGAGATGGGTTGGGAGGATGGGGGGAGACGGGTTGGGGGGGTGGGGGAAATGGGTTGGGGGGATGGGGAGGAGATGGGTTGAGGGGGTGGGGGGAGATGGATTGGGGGGGTGGGGGTTCGATGGATTTGGGGTGGGGGGAGACAGGTTGGGGGGTGGGGGGAGATGGGTTGGGGGTGTGGGGGGAGATGGGTTGGGGGGGTGGGGGGAGATGGGTTGGGGGGGTGGGGGGAGACGGGTTGGGGGGATGGGGGGAGATGGGTTGAGAGGGTGGGGGAAATGGGTTGGGGGGCTGGGGGGAGATGGGTTGGGTGTGTGGGGGGGAGATGGGTTGGGGGGGTGGGGGAAATGGGTTGGGGAGGTGGGGGGAGATGGGTTGGGGGGGTGGGGGGGAGATGGGTTGGGGGGGTGGGGGGGAGATGGATTGGGGGGGTGGGGGAGACGGGTTGGGGGTGGGGGTCGGGAGACAGGTTGGGGGGGTGGGGGGCAATGGATTTAGGGTGGGGGAGATGGGTTGGGGGGGTGGGGGGAGATGGGTTGGGGGGTGGGGGGGAGATGGGTTGGGGGTGGTGGGGGGGAGACAGGTTGAGGGGGATGGTGGGAGATAGGTTGGGAGGATGGGGGGAGACGGGTTGGGGGGGTGGGGGAAATGTGTTGGGGGGGTGGGGGGAGATGGGTTGAGGGGGTGGGGGGAGACGGATGGGGGGGTGGGGGAGACGGGTTGGGGGGGGTGGGGGTCGATGGATTTGGGGTGGGCGGAGACAGGTTGGGGGTGGGGGGAGATGGGTTGGGGGTGTGGGGGGAGATGGGTTGGGGGGGAGATGGGTTGGGGGGGTGGGAGGGAGATGGGTTGGGGGGGTGGGGGGAGACGGGTTGGGGGTGGGGGGAAACAGGTTGTGGGGTGAGGGGGAGACAGGTTGGGGGGGTGGGGGGAGATGGGTTGGGGGGGTGGGGGGGGACTGGTTGGGGGTGGGGGTGGGGGAGATGGGTTGAGGGGTGAGGGGGAGACAGGTTGGGGGGTGGGGGGAGACGGGTTGGGGGGTGGGGGGGAGATGAGTTGGGGGGGTGGGTGAAATGGGTTGGGGGGTGGGGGGGAGATGGGTTGGGGGGGTGGGGGGAGACGGATTGGGGAGGTGGGGGAGACGGGTTGGGGGTGGGGAGACAGGTTGGGGGGTGGGGGGAGATGGGTTGGGGGGGTGGGGAGAGATGGGTTGGGGGGGTGGGGGGAGACGGGTTGGGGGGTGGGGGGAGACGGGTTGGGGGTGGGGGGGGAGACGGGTTGGGGGGGAAACAGGTTGGGGGGTGGGGGGAGACGGGTTGGGGGGGTGGGGGGAGACGGGTTGGGGAGGTGGGGGGGGAGACAGGTTGGGGGGATGGGGGGAGATGGGTTGGGAGAGTGGGGGGAGACGGGTTGGGAGAGTGGGGGGAGACGGGTTGGGGGTGGGGGGGAAACAGGTTGGGAGGTGGGGGGAGACGGGTTGGGGGGAGACGGGTTGGGGGAGGTGGGGGGGAGGCAGGTTGGGGGGGATGGGGGGAGATGGGTTGGGAGGATGGGGGGAGACGGGTTGGGGGAGGTGGGGGGGAAACAGGTTGGGGGTTGGGGGGAGACGGGTTGGGGGGGTGGGGGGAGATTGGTTGGGGCAGGTGGGGGGGGAGACAGGTTGGGAGGATGGGGGGAGATGGGTTGGGAGGGTGGGGGGAGATGGGTTGGGGGAGTGGGGGGAGACGGGTTGGGGGAGGTGGGGGGAGGCAGGTTGGGGGGGATGGGAGGAGATGGGTTGGGAGGGTGGGGGGAGTGGGGGAGACGGGTTGGGGGGTGGGTAAGAGGGGTTGGGGGGTGGTGGGGAGACAGGTTTGGGGGGTGGGGGGGAGACGGGTTGGGACTGAGGAGAGGGCTGCGCTCCCTATTACCCTGTGGGCTGTGTTTTCGGAGCCCGTGGACGCACTGTACATTTGTGTTGTATTTTCAGACCCCCCGGGTTGTCCGTGTTTCATTTCCTCCCATTTCCCACCTTCCCCTTCGGCCTCCAGCCGCCTCAGCTGCTCACACACCATTTTCGTTCTTCTATTTCTTTAATCTTTCTTTGCATTACTTGACTGAGATCCAACCGCCATTTACTGCCACTTGCTCCCTGGTTCTCGGAGGCCATTGCGCCTCTCCCCGTCTCTGACTATATCGAGGTATTGGGGCCATGTCTCCACACACTGACTGACCTCTGAGTGCTTTCAATCAATTGCTCAGCGTCTAATTTGCCCGCCATTTGTGACACCGAGAGTTTACTGTGCCAGGTCAATAACAGCCATCCGCAGGTCACTGAAGATTTATGTTCGGATACAAGGAATGACGTACTTCTTATTGAAACAGGAAAGGCGAGATTACTGGCTACTACCCCTCCATGTACCTGCAGAAATTGGGGACAGCTCAGAAGACGGAATTCAGCACCAGCAAAAGAAATCTCCCTCCGCCTCGAAGGTAAGGCCCTGCCCACACTGTGACATCACACGGCCCCGCCCACAGTGTGTGACATCTCACGGCCCTGCCCACACTGTGACATCACACGGCCCCGCCCACAGTGTGTGACATCACACAGCCCCGCCCACAGTGTGTGACATCACACGGCCCTGCCCACAGTGTGACAGTAATCTGCCAGAGCGGATCACCCGCCCATTATAGAACCTGCGCTGTGGTCACTCCTGTAAGTGGTTCCTGTGCCTCATACTGCCAGCATTGTGGATCTATACTGGGGGCAATCGATCGGCCCAATACATTACTGCCCGTGTGGGTCTATACTGGGGGCCATCGATCAGCCCGACACATTACTGCCCTTGCGGTGAAGCTGAAAATTTACCCCATTCTTTCCGCTTTCGGTTAAATATCTAAACATAGTTGGCAAGCTGTACGCTGGGATCTTGCATTTTCTGGCATTGTTTAATTGCTCATGACTCACAGCAGGGTAGTGGAGTGACACGGAAGGACCTCCTCTCCCTTGTGCAACGTTTGTAGAATGAATACAGTAACATGTTTGGAGTGGTGTCCCGATTTTCCATGTAATGGGGCTGTGTGGATAAAAGTTGCTGCGACTAACAATGGTGGGTGCTGGGGGCGAGGAATGAACATTATTCACTTTCACCACCCAGTATCATGCATCCAGCGCGCCCAAGGATTACTGGGTTAACCATAATAAGCCCACCTTTATTTTGTCGCAATATTGTGCTTCCATGCCAGCCTCAGTGGGTACAGTCCCATTCTGATCCTCCGTTATAAAAGCCAGTGTTACAAATTTGCTGCATTTATTTCCTTGGGTTCAGTGGTGTTGGTCACTCCTGTAAGTGGTTCCTGTGCCTCATATGTCCAGGAGCACTCCCGCACTGCTCAATATCTAGCTATACTGAGTGTCAAAGCATGCCCCAGCACCCCACACGTGAGTAATGGACTTATCCACACTCTTTGACGTGTTCTGGAAGTTCCCTGAGAAAAATCTTGAATAGACTGGGGCTCTTTGCCCTCGGAAAGGGAAGACTGATGTGTGACTTAATAGAGGTCTTTAAGATTATGAAAGGGTTTGTTAGAGTTTGCAGAAGATGCTTCCACTCACAGGAAGGCCAGATCTAGCAGCCAGAAATATAAGATAGAACATAAGAACATAAGAACATAAGAATTAGGAACAGGAGTAGCCATCTAGCCCCTCGAGCCTGCTCCGCCATTCAACAAGATCATGGCTGATCTGGTCATGGACTAAGCTCCACTTACCCGCCTGCTCCCCATAACCCTTAATTCCCTTATTGGTTAAAAATCTATCTATCTGTGATTTGAGTACATTCAATGAACTAGCCTCAACTGCTTCATTGGGCAGAGAATTCCACAGATTCACAACCCTCTTGGAGAAGAAATTCCTTCTCAACTCGGTTTTAAATTGGCTTCCCCGTATTTTGAGGCTGTGCCCCCTAGTTCGAGTCTCCCCGACCAGTGGAAATAACCTCTCTGCCTCTATCTTGTCTAACCCTTTCATTATTTTAAATGTTTCTATAAAATCACTCCTCATCCTTCTGAACTCCAACGAGTAAAGACCCAGTCTACTCAATCTATCATCATAAGGTAACCCCCTCATCTCCGGAATCAGCCTAGTGAATCGTCTCTGTACCCCCTCCAAAGCTAGTATATCCTTCCATAAGAAAGGTGACCAAAACTGCACGCAGTACTCCAGGTGTGGCCTCACCAATACCCTGTACAGTTGAAGCAGAACCTCCCTGCTTTTGTACTCCATCCCTCTCGCAATGAAGGCCAACATTCCATTCGCCTTCCTGATTACCTGCTGCACCTGCAAACTAACTTTTTGGGATTCATGCACAAGGACCCCCAGGTCCCTCTGCACCGTAGCATGTTGTAATTTCTCCCCGTTCAAATAATATTCCCTTTTACTGTTTTTTTTTCCAAGGTGGATGACCTCACATTTTCCGACATTATATTCCATCTGCCAAACCTTAGCCCATTCGCTTAACCTATCTAAATTTCTTTGCAGCCTTTCTGTGTCCTCTACACAACCCGCTTTCCCACTAATCTTTGTGTCATCTGCAAATTTTGTTACACTACACTCTGTCCCCTCTTCCAGGTCATCTATGTATATTGTAAACAGTTGTGGTCCCAGCACCGATCCCTGTGGCACACCACTAACCACCGATTTCCAACCTGAAAAGGACCCATTTATCCCGATCCTCTGCTTTCTGTTCGCCAGCCAATTCTCGATATATGCTAATACATTTCCTCCGACTCCACGTACCTTTATCTTCTGCAGTAACCTTTCGTGTGGCACCTTATCGAATGCCTTTTGGAAATCTAAATACACCACATCCATCGGTACACCTCTATTCACCATGCTCGTTATATCCTCAAAGAATTCCAGTAAATTAGTTAAACATGATTTCCCCTTCATATATATATATATGCGTCTGCTTGATTGCACTATTCCTATCTAGATGTCCCGCTATTTCTTCCTTAATGATATCTTCAAGCATTTTCCCCACTACAGATGTTAAACTAACCGGCCTATAGTTACCTGCCTTTTGTCTGCCCCCTTTTTTAAACAGAGGCATTACATTAGCTGCTTTCCAATCCACTGTACCTCCCCAGAGTTCAGAGAATTTTGGTAGATTATAACGAATGCATCTGCTATAACTTCCGCCATCTCTTTTAATACCCTGGGATGCATTTCATCAGGACCAGGGGACTTGTCTACCTTGAGTCCCATTAGCCTGTCCAACACTACCCCCCTAGTGATAGTGATTATCTCAAGGTCCTCCCTTCCCACATTCCCGTGACCAGCAATTTTTGGCATGGTTTTTGTGTCTTCCACTGTGAAGACCGAAGCAAAATAATTGTTTAAGGTCTCAGCCATTTCCACATTTACCATTATTAAATCCCCCTTCTCATCTTCTAAGGGACCAACATTTACTTTAGTCACTCTTTTCCGTTTTATATATCGGTAAAAGCTTTTACTATCTGTTTTTATATTTTGCGCAAGTTTACTTTCGTAATCTATCTTTCCTTTCTTTATTGCTTTCTTAGTCCTTCTTTGCTGTCGTTTAAAATTTTCCCAATCTCCTAGTTTCCCGCTAACCTTGGCCACCTTATACGCATTGTTTTTTAATTTGATACTCTTCTTTATTTCCTTGGTTATCCACGACTGGTTATCCCTTCTCTTACCACCCTGCTTTTTCACTGGAATATATTTTTGTTGAGCACTATGAAAGAGCTCCTTAAAAGTCCTCCACTGTTCCTCAATTGTGCCACCGTTTAGTCTGTGTTCCCAGTCTACTTTAGCCAACTCAGCCCTCATCCCACTGTAATCCCCTTTGTTTAAGCACAGTACGCTCGTTTGAGACACTACTTCCTCACCCTCAATCTGTATTACGAATTCAACCATTCTGTGATCACTCATTCCGAGAGGATCTTTTACTAGGAGATCATTTATTATTCCTGTCTCATTGTACAGGACCAGATCTCAGACAGCTTGCTCCCTTGTAGGTTCTGTAACATACTGTTCAAAGAAACAATCCCGTGTGCATTCTATGAATTCCTCCTCAAGGCTACCCCGTGCGATTTGATTTGACCAATTGATATGTAGGTTAAAATCCCCCATGATTACTGCCGTTCCTTTTTGACATGCCTTCATTATTCCCTTGATTATTGTCCGCCCCACCGTGAAGTTATTATTTGGGGGCCTATAAACTATACCCACCAGTGACTTTTTCCCCTTACTATCTCTAATCTCCACTCACAATGATTCAACATTTTGTTCATTAGAGCCAATATTGTCTCTCACAACTGCCCTGATATCATCCTTTATTAACAGAGCTACCCCACCTCCTTTCCCTTCTTGTCTATCTTTCCGAATTGTCACATACCCCTGTATGTTTAATTCCCAGTCTTGGCCACCCTGCAACCACGTTTCTGTAATGGCCACCAAATCATACCCATTTGTAATGATTTGTGCCGTCAACTCATTTACTTTATTTTGAATGCTGCGTGCGTTTAGGTAGATTGTTTTAATACTAGTTTTTAAACCATGATTATTAGTTTTGACCTCTCCTGCATCCCCTTTATATTCATATATATTGTTCCTTCCTATCACCTTGTGGTTTACACTTACCCCAGTGCTACTCTGCTCTGTTGCCTCCTGCCTTTTGCATTCTTTCTTGGGGTCCTGTTCATCTGAGCTCTCACCCACTCTAACTAGCTCAGAGCCCTCTCCTGGGTTCCGAATACTCCTCGCATTGAGGCACCGAGCTTTCAGGCTTGCCTTTTTATTACACTTTGACCCTTTAGAATTTTGCTGTACAGTGGCCCTTTTTGTCTTTTGCTTCTGTCTCCATTTTGTCTCTCTCTGTCTCCCTGCATTGGTTCCCATCCCCCTGCCATACTAGTTTAACTCCTCCCCAACAGCACTAGCAAACACTCCCCCTAGGACATTGGTTCCGGTCCTGCCTAGGTGCAGATCGTCCGATTTGTACTGGTCCCACCTCCCCCAGAACCGGTTCCAATGCCCCAGGAATTTGAATTCCTCCCTGTTGCACCACTGCTCAAGCCACATATTCAGCTGAGCTATCCTGCGATTCCTACTCTGACTAGCTCGTGGCACTGGTAGCAATCCCGAGACTACTACTTTTGAGGTCCTACTTTTTAAGTCACTGTTAGTGTCAGCTGTGTCTCAGTTGATAGCAGCCTTGCCTCTGAGTCAAGTCCCACTCCAGGGACTTGAGCATAAAACCTAGGCTGACACTCCAGTGCAGTTCTGAGGGAGTGCTGCACTGTAGGCAATGCCGTCTTTCGAATGACATGTTAAACCAAGTGGATGTAAAAGATCCCTCGGCACTATTTCAAAGAAGAGCAGGAGAATTCTCCCTGGCCAATATTTACCCCTGAATCAACATCACTAAAAAAATAGATTATCTGGTCATTAACACATTGCTGTTTGTGCGAATTGGCTGCTGCATTTCCCTCATTACAACAGTGAGGACACTTCAATAGTGTTTCATTGGCTGTAAAACACTTTGGGACATCTGTCGTGAAAGACACCATAGAAATGCAAGTCAGTCTTTCTTTCACATTCAGGAGAAACTTCTTTACGCAGAGGCTGGTTAGAATGTGGAACTCGCTGCCATAAGGAATAGTTGAGGTGAATAGCACAGATACATTTAGCAAGAAGCGAGATAAAGACATGGATAGAAGGATATGCTGATGGGGGTGTGGTGGGTGGGAGGAGGCTCGTGTGGACAATAAACCGGCACGGAGCAGTTGGGTGGAGTCCAGGTTCTGTGCTGTAAATATTGTGTAATGCATTCATCAACTGCTGGGGAACAGTTCTGGGCCCCAAAGGTTTGCACCCCTGCCCTCTGTGCAGAGCTGGGACCCCAGCCTGCCCTCTGTGAGGTGGGTCTGTTGTGGACATGAAATTACCGAAACACATTTTGTAAATTCAGAGCAGAAAGGTAAAAAGAAAGTGTCCATGTTACAGAATTGATGGCCTTTCACTTGGTGGTGAAGATGAAGTTATTAATAAAAGAAATGAAAGCACTTAGACTCTGTCAGGTATTTGGAACCAGAAGAGGAGAGGACAAATGGAGAGTACATGAGGGGAAGTGATGCTTCAAACCCAAGTATGTCTGTGTTCAATCACTAGATCAGCTCGGTCTTTGATTCCCACTGTGTCTACCAAATGGATAATCAATTGCTGAAATACTCAAGCATCCAGACTACTGGCATTCTATAATGTACAACTAACCAATCATGTAATGTACATTCTGTACTGTACATTCTGTAATGTACAACTAACCAATCATGTCAGAGCAATGATCCAACTTCATTATCTGAAACTCGAAACATAAGCTCAAACCAACAACGTGAGGTTGTTGTGAGGGCATTGGGTGTTAGGACATACAGCTAGCACAATTAAAAATAAAGGCACAAATACAATCTTTACCCTGATCAGATGATATGTAGAATGTGTGGCCCATAGAAACATAGAAACATAGAAAATAGGTGCAGGAGTAGGCTATTCGGCCCTTCGAGTCTGCATCACCATTCAATATGATCATGGCTGATCATTCACCTCCGTACCCCATTCCTGCTTTCCCTCCATACCCCTTGATCTCTTGAGCCATAAGGGGCAAATCTAACTCTCTCTTGAATATATCTAACGAACAGGCCTCAACAACTTTCTGTGGTAGACAATTCTACAGGTTCACAATTTTCTGAGTGAAGAAGTTTCTCCTCATCTCGGTCCCTTTATCCTTAGACTGTGACCCTGGTTCTGGACTTCCCCAACATCGGGAACATTCTACCTGCATCTAACCTGTCCAATCCCGTCAGAATTTTGTATGTTTCTGTGAGATCTCCTCCATTTCTTCTAAATTCCAGTGAATATAAGCCGAGTCGATCCAGTCTTTCTTCATATGTCAGTCCTGCCATCCCGGGAATCAGTCTGGTGAACCTTCGCTGCACTCCCTCAATAGCAAGAATGTCCTTCCTCAGATTAGGAGATCAAAACTGTACACAATATTCAAGGTGTGGCTTCACCAAGGCCCTGTACAACTGTAGTAAGACCTCCCTGCTGCGATACTCAAATCCTCTCGCTATGAAGGCCGACATGCCATTTGTCTCCTTCAGCGCCTGCTGTACCTGTATGCCAACTTTCAATGACTGATGTACCATGACATCCAGGTCTCATTGCACCTCCCCTTTTCCTAATCTGTCACCATTTAGATAATATTCTGCCTTCCTGTTTTTGCCACCAAAGTGGATAACCATACATTTATCTACATTATACTGCACCTGCCATGCATTTGCCCCCTCACCTAACCTGTCCAAGTCACTCTGCAGTCTCTTAGCATCCTCCTCACAGCTCACACTGCCACCCAGCTTAGTGTCATCTGCAAACTTGGAGATATTACATTCAATTCCTTCGTCTAAATCATTAATGTATATTGTAAATAGCTGGGGTCCCAGCACTGAACCTTGCGGTACCACATTAGTAACTGCCTGCCATTCTGAAAAGTACCCCTTTATTCCTACTCTTTGCTTCCTGTCTGCCAACCAGTTCTCTATCCACGTCAATACATTACCCCCAATGCCATGAGCTTTAATTTTGCACACTAAGCTCTTGTGTGGGACCTTATCAAAAGCCTTTTGAAAGTCCACATCCACTGGTTCTCCCTTGTCCACTCTACTAGTTACATCCTCAAAAAACTCAAGAAGATTTGTCAAGCATGATTTCCCTTTCATAAATCCATGCTGACTTGGACCGATCCTGTTACTGCTTTCCAAATGTGCCGGTATTTCATCTTTAATAATTGTTTCCAACATTTTCCCCACTACCGATGTGAGGCTAACCGGTCTATAATTCCCTGTTTTCTCTCTCCCTCCTTTTTTATAAAGTGGGGTTACATTAACTACCCTCCAATCCATAGGAACTGATCCAGAGTCTATAGAATGTTGGAAAATGACCACCAATGCATCCACTATTTCTAGGGACATTTCTTTAAGTACTCTGGGATGCAGTCTATCAGGCCCCAGGGATTTATCGGCCTTCAATCCCATCAATTTCCCTAACACAATTTCTTAACTAATAAGGATTTCCTTCAGTGTCTCCTCCTCACTAGACCCTCGGTCCCCTGTATTTCCGGAAGGTTATTTGTGTCTTCCTTAGAAGATAGATAGAACCAAAGTATCTGTTCAATTGGTCTGCCATTTCTTTGTTCCCCATTATAAATTCACCTGAATCTGACTGCAAGGGACCTACATTTGTCTTCACTAATCTTTTTCTCTTCACATATCTATAGAAGCTTTTGCAGTCAGTTTTTATGTTCCCTGCCAGCTTACTCTCATATTCTATTTCCCCCTCCTAATTAAACCAATTGCCCTCCTCTGCTGAGTTCTAAATTTCTCCCAGTCCTCAGGTTTGCTGCTTTTTCTGGCCAATTTATATGCTTCTTCCTTGGATTTAACACTATCCCTAATTTCCCTTGTTAGGCACAGTTGAGCCACCTTCCCCGTTTTATTTTCACTCCAGACAGAGATGTAGAATTATTGAAGATCATCCATATGATCTTTAAATGTTTGCCATTGCCTATCCACAGTCAACCCTTTAAGTTTAATTTGCCAGTCTATTCTAGCCAATTCACGCCTCATACCGTCGAAGTTACCTTTCCTTAAGTTCAGGAACCTAGTCTCTGAATTAGCTGTGTCACTCTTCATCTTAATAAAGAATTCTACCATATTATGGTCACTCTTCCCCAAGGGGCCTTGCACAACAAGATTGTTAATTAGTCCTTTCTCATTTCACATCACCCAGCCTTCCAGTTGGTTCCTCGAATATTGGTCTAGAAAACCATCCCTAATACACTCCAGGAAATCCTCCTCCATTGTATTGCTACCAGTTTAGTTAGCCCAATCTATATGTAGATTAAAGGCACCCATGATAGCTTTATTGCACGCATCCCTAATTTCTTGTTTGATATTGTCCCCAATCTCACTACTACTGTTTGGTGGTCTGTACACAACTCCCACTAGCGTTTTCTGCCCTTTGGTATTCCGCAGCTCCAGCCATACAGATTCGACATCATCCAAGCTAATGTCCTTCCTTACTATTGCGTTAATTTCCTCTTTAACCACCAACGCTACCCCACCTCCTTTTCCTTTCTGTCTATCCTTCCTGAATGTTGAATACCCCTGGAGTTCCCAGCCTTGGTCACCCTGGAGCCATGTCTCCGTGATGCCAATTATATCATATTCATTAATTGCTGCCTGTGCAGTTAATTCGTCCACCTTATTATTAACTGTGCCACTCTCCATCTTAATAAAGAATTCTACCATATTATGGTCACTCTTCCCCAAGGGGCCTCGCACAACAAGATTGCTAATTAATCCTCTCTCATTACACAACACCCCAGTCTAGGATGGCCAGCTCGCTTGTTGATTCCTCGACATATAGATCTAGAAAACCATCCCTTACACACTCCAGGAAATCCTCCTCCACTGTATTGCTACCAGTTTAGTTAGCCCAATCTATATGTAGATTAAAGTCACCCATGATAACTGCTGTAGCTTTATTGCACACATCCCTAATTTCCTTTTTGATGCCATTCCCAACCTCACTACTACTGTTTAATGGTCTGTTCACAACTCCCACGAGCGTTTTCTGCCCTTTGGTGTTCCACAGCTCTACCCAAACAGATTCCACATCATCCACGCTAATGTCCTTCCTTACTATTGCGTTAATCTCCTCTTTAACCAGCAACGCTACCCCACTTCCTTTTCCTTTCTGTCTATCCTTCCTGAATATTGAATACCCCTGTATGTTGAGTTCCCAGCCTTGGTCACCCTGGAGCCATGTCTCCGTAATCCCAATTACATCATATCTGTTAACAGCTATCTGTGCAGTTAATTCATCCATCTTATTCCGAATATTCCTCGCATTGAGGCACAGAGCCTTCAGGCTTGTCTTTTTAGCACCCTTTAGAATTTTGCTGTAATGTGGCCCTTTTTGATTTTTGCCTTGGGTTTCTCTGCCCTCCACTTTTACTATTCTGCTTTCTATCTTTTGCTTCTGCCTCCCTGCATAGATTTATCTCCCTGCATAGATTTCCATCCCCCTGCCATATTAGTTTAACTCCTCCCCATCAGCACTAGCAAACACTCCCCCTAGGACATTGGTTCCGGTCCTGCCCAGGTGTCGACCGTCCGGTTTGTACTGGTCCCACCTCCCCCAGAACCGGTTCCAATGTCCCAGGAATTTGAATACCTCCCTCCTGCGCCTTTCCTCAAGCCACGTATTCATCTGAGCTATCCTGTTATTTCTACTTTGACAACACGTGGCACTGGTAGCAATCCAGAGATTACTAACTTTGAGGCCTTACTTTTTAATTTAACTCCTAGCTCCCTACATTCAAGTTGTAGGATCTCATCCCATGTTTTACCTATATCGTTGGTTCCTATATGCACCACAACAACTGGCTGTTCACCCTCCCCCTCCAGAATGCCCTGCAGCCGCTCTGAGACATCCTTGACCCTTGCACCAGGGAGGCAACATACCATCCTGGAGTCTCGATTGCGGCTGCAGAAACGCCTATTTATTCCTCTTACGATAGAATCCCCTACCACTACAGCTCTCCCACCTTTTTTCCTGCCCTCCTGTACAGCATGGTGCCATGAACTTGGCTGCTGCTGCCTTCCCCTGATGATCCATCTCCCCTAACAGTATCCAAAGCGGTATATCTGTTTTGGAGGGAGATGACCGCAGGGGACTCCTGCACTACCTTCCTACTCCTGGTCTGCCTGATAGTCACCCATTCCCTGCCTTTGCAACCTTTACCTGCGGTATGACTAACTCACTAACCGTGCTATTCACGACATCCTCAGCATCGCAGATGCTCCAGAGTGAATCCATGTGCAGCTCCAGTGCCACAATGCGATCTGTCAGGAGCTGCAGCTGGACACACTTCCTGCACACATAGTAGTCAGGGACACTGGAAGTGTCCCTGATTTCCCACATAGCACAGGAGGAGCACGACATGGGTCTGGGCTCTCCTGCCATGACTTAACCCTTAAATGTACTTAATTTGGCAACAATGCCAAAGGTTTCTTACTGATACGAAAAAGGAAAAGAAAAGAAAAACTACTCACCAATCAACCAGCCAATCACTTACCCGCTTGGATGTGACGTCACACTTCAGTTTATTTTTATTTCTTTGTTTTACCTTCGGCCTCGATCTCCTGAACTGCCGCTCCTCCTCCCGAGCTCCGCATCCTTTTATCAGGGCCTCGATCTCCCGAACTACTGTGGGGAATATGGAGACCCAGAGAGGATTCAGTGGAGGGCTACTCGATTCATAGCCAGTTTATGGATCCTCCAATATCAGGACAGACTAGGAGAGCTGGGGCTCTTTATCTTGGAGAAGCACAATCTTCATATAATCAACGGGCGAGAAATTCATGGCCTGACCGCCCCCCCAATAGCGCCATTAAATGGCGCCAAAACGGCATTTTGTCCTTACATTTGTGTTGCTGGTAACTGGCAGCGCTACACTGGACAAAATGGCAGCGCTGTACAACGCTGAATTAACGTCACAAACACGAACTTCGACCCTTCAGCGCTGGGTCAATAGGCCGATAGTGGCGATGTTAGCACCTCTTAAAGGGACACACACATTTCAGGTAAATTTCTAATTAAGTTTTTGGATTGGGTTTTTTGATTTTATATAAGTAGTGGCTTGCTGCAATACGTGTTAAGAGTTTTTAAGTATGTAGGGAGTGCTGCTGGACACTTGTAAGGCTTTGGATGGTAAAGGAAGGCCTCTGAAAATGCTGCAAATCAGATCAGGCAACATCCGTGGAGAGAGAAACAGAGTTCACGTCTCAGGTCGAGATGCTGTCTGACCTGATGAGTATTTCCCGCAATTTATGCTGGCATTTCAGATTTACAGCATCCGCTCATAGAGGGAAGAGGAAGACACAGAAGAAGAGGAGGCAGACGGAAGGAGAAGGAAGGAGGGAACCCGGGCAGCCGCTTTCTGGCCGGATATCTGGGATGGAATCATCTGCCTGCGGTACCAGCGACCACAACCCCAATTCCCCTTTCAACATTAGTCCCATGCCTTACTTTCCTTCTGCTACTGACCATCGCAGCATCCTCTTGGCCACATTGGTGGAATAAAAGCCGCCACAAAGGAAATTTTCCAAACCACCTACATACGTCTATCCATCCAAGGTGACATCAAGAAATCAACTCACCATCCATATACATTCCCTTAGTGAGTGTCTTGTGTGAGCCTTTGCCTATCCTACTGATGTCACTGTAAGGGGGTGGTCTCTATGAGGGGTTCAGGTTACCTTCTGACCAACTTGAGCGGTTCGAATCGCTCCCACTCCCTTGGGTTTTAGACTCTGGACTTATTTGGGGGAAGTGACAAAGTGCAAAGGACACTGGATTGATGCAAAAGAACTTTGATTTTATTACAGTCAAGAAATTACAAACTTATAATTACTCTAATAAGAAAGTACAATGTCAAAACTTATTCAAATTTATTAAAGAACAATACCTTACACACTCAGAGGTGGTTACAATAGCTTATAATGGCTCTAATAGAGAACAACACAAAGGGGGTTACAGTAGGATTACACCTCCCACCTCCCAATACCTAATCCTAGCTTGGTTGGACTCCAGGGCAGGCAGGGACTATGCTTACCAATCCTTTTGACAGTTAACGGTAGATCGCGGTTTCGGGGTTCGCTGGATGCGGTAGGGTCTGCTTGCCGTACCCCGAATGTCGGAGAAGACTTCTTGCTGCGCAATCTTCAGTTGGGTTGAGTCCGCTGAAGCGGTAAGGTGCATTTTGTATCTGTGGGGTAAGTACCCGTTTTCTTTGGCTAGAAATAGGTTTCTACAGTCTTTTAGGTAATGTTTTACCCGTTGGTAGGTCAGGATTAGATTGTAGAGTGGAAACTTTTCGATTCTTTGGCTTTTTCCCATTGGAGTTTTGTTTCAAGTTTGGTCGATCGCGGTGGTTTTCCATTGATACCACGTTGGTTGTGGTCAGTTGCTGCCGCGATGGTGATGTTCTTCCTTCCTTCAGGACTTCGAGGCTGGAGAAGTTAGTTTACAACTGTCGCGTTGGTTTCTCTCCTTGTCTTGATGACATCAGCTTGGTCTCGGTTGTATGGCAAAGTGTGTCATATGCTCTATTGAAAACAGGGGGCCAGTTATACGATTTCAGTGGTTCTAATCTTGGCGCCAAATCAGTTCAAAATCCTTTGTTTAAATTTGGTGGGATTGACTCTTCTTTGTAATATTTTGGCGGGCTCGTTAAAAGTTGATATGTTTTGGATGGGTTGATGTTCGAAAACTGTTTCCTGATGGAAATATTAGCTTGGTAATTGCAATGTCCTTTTGTGCTTAGTTTTCTGCATACAGGCTGGATTGGGCCTCTTTGTGATATATATGCTGAAATGGTCTTCCAGTTTCAAGTTGATGGTTAGCTATCTCTGGGTCATTTGTAATGTTAATGTCTCTTGTGAGAAGGATTCTCGAATACCCATTTCTCCAGACAGGTTACTTTAGTCCTCACACCCTATTCTATTAAATTCTATTAAAGTTCATAGTTTCTTCCATAAGCACTTTATGGTTCCAAACTTTTTGGTAGATAGTCCCGAATTAAATTTCCTTTCGAATGAGCCCAAACACTGGGTGGGTTCTTGTGAATTTTGCATCCTTCAGTCCCCCCTGTTGACACTACACACTCTTGCGTCTCAATCAAGGTAAGCAACATTCCTGCTCCCGAGAGTCAACCTTCCCTGCATTTATACTAGCTAAACATTACCCTGCAACCCCAGTTGAAATGCAATGCAATTTACAGGTGAATAAGATCATTATAATTAAGTTACAGCTCTTCTACTCGGCTTTCATAGTATAATAACAGTATACAGTCAAATACAACTTTAAGTAAAGTAAAAATAAAAGCACATAGTCAAACACATTCTCGGGTAACATAAAGGTACATAGTCAAACACAGTTTAAGTAACACTCTTACAACACTCGAGATTTTGCGGTTTACAGCAGGTAAAATCAAACACAAATTAAATATGGGAGCATGGTGTCATCCCTGCCTGCGCGATTCCCAAGTTCGGCCAAGGAGTGTATAGCACCCTTTGGTGCCTGACCTGACGGCCTCTGCATTTCACTCGGCAAGTGCGACACCATAAGTAAAGTATAATCGCGAGTTGACAGATAACTAAAGTGTGGGAAGCGATTCGGATCCAGACTAAGACTTCTATATTTCTGAAAAGGTCCCACCAAGGCGGAATGGTGATCTCGAGAATCTTTTTCCCTATCTCAATTGTTTTCTGTTCGAGAGTGTAGAAGTGTTTTTGTGAGATAATTACAGCTTTTAGCAGAGCGATGAGATGTTCGGGTAGAGGGGGAATTGCATAGCCAAAATGTACAACATAATCCTGCAGGTTTGTAATGTTTTCCTTCATAGTGAGGTGGACAGGAATGGGGACAATCCGTTCCTGGGCCACTTGAACTGATGCCTCAGGTTTGAAGCAAAAACTGCTGTCACTTACCGGACACCAGAAGTGTCCATGTTGGTAGAGGGGGGCACTGGTGGTGACACACTATGTCCCAGCCCCTATGTATACTACCTGTGGAGGGACATGGTCCTGTGCGATTATCTCCATGGTGCAGTTAATAGGCTGTGCGCCAGCAGCTTTAAACTCACACTGTGACTTTGAATGGGCACTCAAGTACTGGGGACACAATATTACGTGTGCACCCAGCTCCGGCACCCGGAGAGGTCAGTACCCGTTACAGCGTGCTCCCACTTTATGACATAGGGTGGGACCGCTGCGAAACGAATGTGTGCACCTCCCTGAATAACTCCAATGTTCTCCACCCGGTATACCGGTGCGGGTCGGGCTGTCCCACTCATGGCCGGCATCCTTAATACTATCCCCATAATGGTGTGGTTAGATTTCCCACAGTCTACTGGGACAGGAAAGGCTTCAGAGGCTAGGCAGAGCTGGCATGGGCTTAGTGAATTGCTGTACGGGTGGAGGGCTGCGAGGTGTTTGTTTCTGATCCAAGAGGGGACTACACCTTGTTTTAAATCCTCCAGGTTGTTGCAGCCCTCGCCCAACAACCATGCCTCATATAGTACGCACACCCCGTTCTGTGCAGCCTGGTCAGAAGCATTTCTATCCTCCCGAATGAGTGCATTCACTTTCTGTGCATGTTTTTCCAGCTCAGCCACTATTTCCTTTAAATGGACAGTCATAGCCTAGTCCTCGTGTAGTTCTGAACCTACTACTGTATTCTCTTGCTTCAGGAATTTTCTCAATTGGGTCTTTAAACCATTTATCTGTGTTTGCAGTTCTATGCCATCTAGGCTATTTATTACAGAGGATGCTGTATTGTAGGTAGTGAAAACGTCGTTTATGATTCCCCTTCTCGGTCTCCCTGAGCCCATGGTGTCCCTAGCATTTAGGGTGTATAAGTCTGCTTTGTCTACATTTCCAAAGTCTAACTCATAAAATTTCTTGAACATGTCTCTAAGTAGGGCCTGGTATAGCAGCTCTGTTTCCTCCGTACACCATGCAAGTAGGTGTACCTCAGTAAGGTTTAATATTACTGAAGCTACTGCATAATGTAGCCCCTGATATAATACCTTTTCGGTCGGTACTAATACTAATCCGTTCCCAGGTCCCTTGGTGGTGATAGGACATCTTTCTATTACTGTGCGTATTGGCGGGGTTGTGGGCAGGGGTTTCTGAATGTGTGCTCTTAGTTCGGGGCGTTAATTGGGAGTGGGGAGTGTGGGACCGCGCACCGTGTAGGCTAGAATCCCACCCCATCCCTTCCCCTTCATCTTGCCATTGCCTGGCGAAGGCGATCGATATGCCTGCAGGACAAATATTCTCTGATCCCCACATGCAAACGAAAATTCCTTGTTCGGATTCCCATTTGTCCCAACACACTTTTACTCCTCCCCGTGTCCCCGTGATGGTGCGGTACGTATCGTTACCAAGTCTTTCCCAGTCCGATTCCTGGTCCCATGCGTCCTTGCTGAGTTTTGTGAGCCACCACCATCTTCCCAAGGGAATGTTTCCTTTGCAAGTCAAACACACACACTTTCCCTCCGTAACACTGACTCGGTCAGCGATGATCCGTATCCGGGGGCATGGAAGTGAGGCCTCCCTGTAGGTAAAACCTTCCTGGCTGGAGTAGCGGGTACAATTCGATCCCAGCCATCCCGGCCATTTTCCCCCGTGGGCGTAAACGGCGAATTCTTCCACGTCTCGTGGGCCACCCCCGGCGGTTACGATCGGTGCTCTCCCTCCTGAACACCCGTAAACGAGGGATTCTTCCACGTCTCCTCGGTCACTGCTGCTCATCCTTATCAGGGCGAGCAGGAACAGGATCCTTCTCATGCTGCTCTCTCTCCTGTAGGGGCACATAAAACAGATTGTCTCGCCCTGAGAAAGTTCTCTGGCTTGACAAAGGTGACCGAGTTCCAATTTGGGCTCTCTTCCTTTCAGACATAGTGTAGTCTTTAATCGACTGTCTGTCTTATTCAGTTCCTTGTGGACTGATTTCTGCTGTTACTTTTATCTCACAGCCGTTTTACTCGTTATCTCACCGGTACTTTCCTTAATAGATTCTTCTTACTCCCAGGTATTACCCGGCCTGTGCTTCTTTTAATAACTGCACAGGTAGATTCTTTCCCTTATCCCAGTTACTAATACATATATACTTATTACACAGACAATCTTACATTACTCTAAATTGCTCACTAAACCTTCTTAAATCCATATCATACTATATATGTACATCTGCCACCCGTCTCCAGGTGGTCATGTTAATTCCTGCCGTCTTTCCTTCTTCTCCCGCTGGGTGTCCAGCGAGGTCGGTAACAGGTCGGTCTGCACCGCTGGATCCGGAGGCGGGTTTGAGGCCCACACTATCGGGGGAACTTCCCCTCCGGTGCTGCAGCACACCACTCCTTTGGGGGTGGCTGCCTAGTTCGTTTCTTCCCCTGGGGGTTCTGCCTGGCTGAGGGCTACAGGCTGGGGTCTCCCACTTGGTGGCTGGTCCACCGCTATCTCTTCTGAGGGTCCCTCGTTGCCCGAGGTTACCGGCTGGGTGTCCCTGTTCGCGGGCTGGTCTCTGACCTTAGGTGCCCATTTGCGACTGGTCCCTTTCCCGGGGTTGAACCATTTAAATTGGAGCGCTGGTGACCATGGTGTCTTTGGCCGCGGTGTGCGGGGAGTCCTTCTTAAGTCTCCGGCTGCTGGGGGTGCGTCTGAGTCCCAAATGATTGGGGGGGCAACTCCTCCAGTAACACAGTGCACCGCCCGTCTAGGTGCAGTCTGTGGGTCTGCCACGTCCCCTGTGGGATTTCCACAGTCGGGGGCTGCTGGCTGGGGGTCCCTGACTTTAGTACGGTTGACCGTTTTTGGCCGTTCCTTACGTTTTGCTTCAGCGGCCCCTGGGTTGAAAAGTTTGCACCGATTTATGTGGAACCACTTTGTTCGGCGGGGCAATTTTATGGCATAGACCATGGGGCTTGCCTTGTCGACAATGTGGTACGGTCCCATGTACAGTGCCTCAAAGGCCCCTACTCGAGCGTAGTTCCCACTCACGGTGCTTGCGGGGCTCTAGCAGCAGTCGGTTGCTCCGATGTTGTTTTCCCATGTTGTTAGCAGCCTGCCAGTGAATCTGTTTCAGGTGTTCAAACAGATTCCTGGCAAAGCTGTCCCGGTTCGCTTCCCTAAGCTGACCTTCCGTGAGTACCGGGGCTAACACATGGGTGGGGCTCTGCCAGTCATGAGCTCGTACGGGAAATACCCCGTGCTCTTTGACTGGCTGGCCCGGATCCCCATGAGGACCAGTGGTGGAACCTCTACCCACCCCTTGGGTGAGTCCCCTGTCTCTTTGCGCAGCCTTTCTTTGATGGTGCGGTTTAAACGCTCCACAGGCCCGGATGACTGCCATGCCATATTCCTTTGATGCCGAGCACCTTAAGGGTCTCCTGCATCACCTGCCCGGTGAAGTGACTCCCTTGGTCGGACTCCACGTGTGGTAGTCCCCATCGGGAGAACACTTCTCTGACCAGGATCCTAGCTGTTCCCATGGCAGTGACTGTTCGGCATGAGAAGAATATGTCCACCAATACTAGGCAGTACTTGTAGCCTCCCTGGGCAGTGGGTGGGGACCCGATGTAATCGATTTGGATCGACTGCCAGGGTCCCTCTACCCTCCTGACATGTCCCATAGACACCTTTCTTTTCTGGGGTCGGGGTTGTTGGCCGTGCACACCAGACAGTTAGCACAGAACTCGCGGACGTCTTCCCTGAGTCCTGGCCACCACCCTGCCTGTTCCACTCTGTAAGCTTTTAATGTTTGTAGCTCCACACTGTGGCTATGAACGCATTGTGTACTGCAATGGCAGAGTTTTAATAAACACAACCAGGCAGATTCCAGAGGCTTCCGAGAGAGCTGCCTGCCATGTAGGAAGCTATGTGTGCTTGTGCTCTATGAATATATCACATTTGGCGGCGAGATGGGATTTTTCGGATGCTTTAAAGCTTAAATTTTGTTGGGGAAGGATTCAGCCAGCCGACAGAGAGACTTTGGAAGTTTCTGTCTTTGGAAAAAAGCTACAAAATCCGAGGTAAAATACAGCACACGGTGTGAACAGCTAGAGATTAAAACGGCAGGTGTAATTGGACATTTAGGGGAATGTTTTAAAGCATATGTGGATCGGCTAGAAATGTATTTCACTGCAAATAACAAAAGCAAAGTTCCAGACAAGGCAGTCCAGAACCGGGCTGTGTTGGAACGTAAGAAAGCGATCTTCTTATCGGAGGCAGGTCCGGCATTATATGACACTCTTGCAAATCTGCTTGTGCCAAAGGACACAACGCTTAAAGAGATTTTTACGAAGCTGGAGCAGCAGTATAACCCCAAACCGTTAGAAATTGCTGAAAGCTATAATTTCGGGATTAGGAATCAAAAGACTGATAAGAGTATCAGTGATTACATTGTAGCATTAAAAAAGCTATCGATGCACTTTGGAAACTTTCAAAACCGAGCATTATGGGATCATTTTGTTTGTGGGGTGAAAAATGATGCGATCAGAAGGAAGTTATTGACGATGGATGACTTGACTTTTGATTGCTTGTCAGACAGCGAGGTCGGTGAGCATGGCCGAACAATAGTCCCGAGAATTAAATAATAATTACGGTCGTCAGTCAACCGAGGTAACTCACCTGCAGGTTCAAAGTAAAAGATGGTGGGGGGCCCAAAGTCTCAGAAACTGGAAATTCTAACAGCGTCGAAGTCGTGCTATAGGTGCCTGGGACAACACATTGCTCAAAGTTGTCCATACGTGAAGGCAGAGTGTTTCTTCTGCAGAAAGACTGGGCATCTTGCGAAGGCATGCTGACTGAAGGATAAACCAGCTTTCAAAGCTATGAGTAGAAATCCCAAGAGACTACATAGCATGGAAGAACAATAACAGGACAAGGAGATGTTAGATTTACACGTCATCAGGAGCACGAGGTTAACGGACAGCAATTCGGAAAGCATCAAAATCCACATAGATGTTGCGGGATTCAAGATACCAATGGAAATTGACACGGATGCATCCGTGAGTGTAGTACCAGAGTCACTGTACCTCGACAAATTTCCAACTGCAGAACTCCAAGATAGAGCTGCAAAGCTACTCTGGAGAGAAAATTCCTGTGGTAGGTCGTATCACCGTACCGGTGAAATATAAAGATCAATTTCAGAACTTGCCTCTAATAGTAGTGAAAGGAGACAAGCCGGCCTTACTAGGAAGAAATTGGTTGAGCTCACTGAAGCTGGATTGGAGTAAGATTTTCTGTGTGGAAGCGAGATTTTCATCAACGGATGAGGTTATCAAGAAGTATCTGAAGGTGTTCTGCGAAACGGACAGGCTCCAAGGCGAGTGTCAGGGTACAGAAGGACACTAGATCGGTTTACTACAAGCCACGTTCTGTACCATATGCACTCAAGGAGAAAGTTGAGCAAGAACTCAAAAGACTAGAGACTGAGAACATTATTTGTAAGATAGATCGATGTAATTGGGCTACACCCATTGTTGTTGTACCTAAGTCCGATGGTAAGGTAAGATTGTGTGGTGATTATAAAGTAACCGTAAACCAGGTTCTAGAGGATAATGTCCCCAATACATTGCCGAATATAGAAGATTTGTTCAAAACACTGACAGGTGGTCAGATCTTCTCAAAACCGGATCTTACGAATGCCTACTTATAGCTTGAAATAGATGAGGAGTCCAAGTCATGTTTGACTATAAATACTCATCTAGGCCTATATCAATTTAATAGGCTACCGTTTGGAGTGTCTTCCGCCCCTGCCATATTCCAAGGGGTGATGAACCTGATTTTGCAAGGTATTGAAGGGGTAATATGTTATTTGGATAACATACTAATTTCAGCACCAAATAGGCAAATTCATAATAACATGTTGAATGAAGCCCTCGAACGGCTAGAGAAGCACAGAGTACAAGTGTCTGCTCGTAAGTATGAGTTATTTAAAAACTCAGTGGAGTACTTAGGGTACAGAGTGGACAAAGATGGTTTATATCCAACCATGGAAAAATTGGATGCAATTAGAAATGCACCCACTCCCTGGAATGTCACTGAACTTCGTACATTCTTGGGTCTTTTGAACTATTATGGGAAGTTCCTACCAAATTTGGCTACAGTATTGCATCCACTGAATGAACTTTTGAAAAAACAGGTCTATTGGAAGTGGTCAAAAGAATGTGATACAGCATTCAAGGAGTGTAAAAGCAAATTAGTAGAGAGCACCATGTTAGTTCACAATGATATATCTAAGGAGATTAAGCTAACATGTGATGCCTCTCCGTATGGAGTTGGGGCAGTAATCTCTCATGTATTAAGTAGTGGGGAGGAGAGACCAATTGCTTTTGCTTCACGCACTCTCAGTGCCAGTGAGAGTAATTATGTGCAAATTGAAAGGGAAGCTTTGGCATTAATTTTTGGAGTGAAGAAGTTTCACAAATACCTCTTTGGTCATAAGTTTACCATCGTTACGGACCATAAGCCCCTAACAGCAATCCTCCATCCAAAGTCCCCAGTTCCAACATTAGCTGCAGCCCAAATGCAGAGATGGGCTTTGATTTTGTCAGCATATACATATGATATTGAATACAGACGATCAGCTGATCACAGTAATGCTGATGCAATGTCTAGATTGCCTTCCCCATCACAAGTTACACCCAATAGGGAAGAAGTGTTTTATTTTTCATACACTGCCAGTCACAGCTGAAGAGATTGGTAGCGCAACCAAACGTGACCCAGTGATGTCAAAGGTGTATGAGTATATTGCAAATGGATGCCCAATCCAGGTAACAGACAAAGGTACACATCCATTCTTCATTTGTAGGAATGAATTATCAGTCAATAAAGATTGTATCATGTGGGGTGCAAGAGTGGTTGTGCCAAGTAAATTCAGGTCCAAATTATTAGGAGACCTCCATGACCAGCACCTGGGAATGTGCTTGACCAAGAGTGGCCAGGTCTTGATAAAGATATAGAATACATCGTGAGTCAGTGTACGACATGTCAATCGGTAAGCAAGCAACCACCACCAGTACCATTACAGCCATGGAAATGGCCTCCCAGGTTGTGGCATAGGCTACATATTGATTTTACTGTGTTAGAAGGACAACAGTTCTTCACTGTGATTGATAGCCATTCGAAATGGGTTGAGGTGTTTCCAATGTGGAAAATAACAACAAGTAATACATTGGACATTTTGCAAAAATTATTTTCTTCATTTGGTCTCTCTGAAGAGATTGTTTTGAATAATGGTCCACAATTTCGTTCAGAAGAATTTGCACAATTCACGAGCAAAAATGGTGTGAAACATACCAAGGTTTCACCACACCACCCTGCTTCAAATGGTGCAGCAGAGCGCACTGTAAGAACCATCACCATAAATGGTTAAAGTGGCTCCCACTCCCTTGGGTTCTAAACGCTGGATTTATTTGGGGGAAGTGACAAAATACAAAGGACACTGGTTTGATGCAAAAGAACTTTGATTTTATTACAGTCAAGAAATTACAAACTTATAATTACTCTAATAAGAAAGTACAATGTCAAAACTTTTTCAAACTTATTAAAAAAACAATACCTTACACACTCAGAGGGGGTTACAATAGCTTATAATGACTCTAATAGAGAACAACACATTACATTCAAAGGGGGTTACAGTAGGATTACACCTCCCACCTCCCAATACCTAATCCTAGCTAGGTTAGACTCCAGGGCAGGCAGTGACTATGCTTACCAATCCTTTTGACAGTTAACGGTAGATCACGGTTTCGGGGTTCACTGGATGCGGTAGGGTGTGCTTGCCGTACCCCGAACATCGGAGAAGACTTCTTGCTGCGCAATCTTCAGTTGGGTTGAGTCCGCTGATGCGGTAAGGCATGTTTTGGATCTGTGGGGTAAGTACCCGTTTTCTTTGGCTAGAAATAGGTTTCTACAGTATTTTAGGTAATGTTTTACCCGTTGGTAGGTCAGGATTAGATTGTAGAGTGGAAACTTTTCGATTGTTCGTTTTTTTCCAGTTGGAGTTTTATTTCGAGTTTGGTCGATCGCGGTGGTTTTCCATTGATACCAAGTTGGTTGTGGTCAGGTGCTGCCGCGATGGTGATGTTCATCCTTCCTTCAGGACTTCGAGGCTGGAGAAGTTAGTTTACAACTGTCGCGTTGGTTTCTCTCCTTGTCTTGATGACATCAGCTTGGCCTCAGTTGTATGGCAAAGTGTGTCATACCTTCTGTTGAAAACAGGGGGCCAGTTATACGATTTCAGTGGTTCTAATCTTGACGCCAAATCAGTTCAAAATCCTTTGTTTAAATTTGGCGGGCTTGACTCTTCTTTGTAATATTTTGGTGGGCTCATTAAAGGTTGATATGTTTTGGGTGGGTTGATGTTCGAAAATATTAGCTTGGTAATTGCAATGTCCTTTTGTGCTTAGTTTTCTGCATACAGGCTGGTTTGGGCCTCTTTGTGATGTATATGCTGAAATGGTCTTCCAGTTTCATGTTGATGGTTAGCTATCTCTGGGTCATTTGTAATGTTAATGTCTCTTGTGAGAAGGATTCTCGAATATCCATTTCTCCAGACAGGTTACTTTAGTCCTACACCCAGGTAGTCTCACTAATCAGGTTGTCTCCTGTCAGTCCTTGTAGGCCCGCCCACAGTCTTGAATTTGTCTTATAGAGATCAAAATTCTATTAAAGTTCATAGTTTCTTCCATAAGCACTTTAGGGTTCCAAACTTTTCGGTAGATAGTCCCAAATTAAATTTCCTTTCGAATGAGCCCAAACACTGGGGGGGAGGGGTTCTTGTGAATTTTGCACCCCCGTTCATCACACAATGCTGCAGCAGGGTGGTGAAAGGCTGCTGACCCTCAGTGGGGGACACTGCAGATGGCCTTGCTAGTCGAACTTGAGGAGCAGGTGGCTGGGAGTTTCGAATCAATCTTTTTCTTGTTCTTCACTCTCCTCACCCTCTTGCTCACCCACTGGCTGGGCAGGCTGCATTTCTTGGGTGTGTGAAATGAGGAAGGCACAAGGGTGGAGTTGTGGTGAGGGGAGGGTGGGAAAGCAAGAGGTGCCGGCCAGGAGGAGGAGAGCGTACGAGGATACCAGCATCTTGTATCCTTTCAGCCCTGTCGCTGGCCAAGGGCCCAGCCAGTCCCTGCCAGGAATGGCCGGCAGCGGTGAGGTGTGGCTCGGAATGGGAGAGGTGCCTCGTGATTGGTGCAGATTGTTGGTCGGTGAGTGACTGGGAGTCGTGCATTGAGCAGGGTGTGAGGCTAGTGGTGTAGTTAGGAGGAGATGGCTTTAGAAGATTCATTCACTGACCTTGACCACTGGTTCCGAGTTGGTGAAGTTTCTTTGGGCACCGATGCCAGGTGGTGAGGGCGACATTTCTGGCAGTGACGGCCTCGGTGATGTGGACCCACATCCTTCTCTCTGGAGGGTCTCCTAGCCCCTGTGGGTAGAGGGTCTGTGTCGCTTTGTTGGCCCCCTGCACAAAGCTGGAGTGCTGGGTCCGAGACCCTGGGTGCCCCTTCCCTGGCTCGCTGGGCCATTTGTGTTAGTGCTGAGGCATTTTTAGCATTTTTTGAGATGAGGAAAGGAATGCAGCTTTAAGTGCTGAATAATCACATTTTTTTCAAGTAAAATTTTTTTTGAAAGTCATAAAGGGTTGATCACAACATTGTTTGACTGAATGTTACTTTGTATTGCTTCGGTGCGCGTGGCCCTTTTTATTCTCAGGCCTCTTCATTGCTCACAATGCCTTGTGAGCCCCACAGCCTGGTTCCCAGAGTCAATGCCGAGGTCAAAGGTTGCACCGGGGCAGGAACCATGGCTCGGATACCTCCACTAATCTACCAGGACGGCGTTGCACCGACGGTAAGTGCTGTGCCACCAATCCCCAGCCCCCCAGATGGATTTTGTCCCACTGGCGACTGCGGCTATTTTCAGCGGCCGTTAACGCAACTTTCTCGGTGAACACGAGTTTCTCCCCTTTATTTCCAGACCTCAAAATTCGGGGTTTAACGCATCAGCCATTAAGGCAAGTTTTGATGAAAAAATGGCAGCTGACTCGAGTCCGCCCACTTGCGGTGCTACCTGCGCCGGCCGCCATTTTGGGGAGGTCAGTAGTGCCTCCAGATATTTACATTCGGCACAGTCTGACATCACTGAATGTGCAACGCTAATTTGACGTCTCCTATCCATCCAACTCCCTCTCCTAATCACAACTAGCCGACCCCCACAGTGGGGAGGACCCCCCTCAGTGGGCAGGAGCCCCGCAGTGCTCCGGAGGGGGGGGAGGCAGGTTGCTCCGGGGGGGAGGGGGAGGGGGAGGGGAGGGGCAGGTTGCTCCGGGGGTGGGGGGGGCAGGTTGCTCCGGGTGGGGGGAGGGGGGGCAGGTTGCTCCGGGGGGGGAGGGGGGCTAGGTTGCTCCCGGGGGGAGGAGGGGGGGCAGGTTGCTCTGGGGGAGGGGGGGCAGGTTGCTCCGGGGGGGTGGGGGGCAGGTTGCTCTTGAGGGGTGGGGAGGGAGCAAGGTGTCTGTGCTTACACCATCAGGTGCAGCAGTTATCAGGGGTGACTTGAATATGCATATAGATTGGGCTAACCAAACTGGAAGCAATACGGTGGAGGAAGATTTCCTGGAGTGCATAAGGGATGGTTTTCTAGACCAATATGTCGAGGAACCAACTAGGGGGGAGGCCATCTTAGACTGGGTGTTGTGTAATGAGAGAGGATTAATTAGCAATCTCGTTGTGCGAGGCCCCTTGGGGAAGAGTGACCATAATATGGTGGAATTCTACATTAGGATGGAGAATGAAACAGTTAATTCAGAGACCATGGTCCAGAACTTAAAGAAGGGTAACTTTGAAGGTATGAGGCATGAATTGGCTAGGATAGATTGGCGAATGATACTTAAGGGGTTGATAGTGGATGGGCAATGGCAGACATTTAGAGACCGCATGGACGAACTACAACAATTGTACATCCCTGTCTGATGAAAAAATAAAAAAGGGAAGGTGGCTCAACCATGGCTACCAAGGGAAATCAGGGATAGTATTAAAGCCAAGGAAGTGGCATAAAAATTGGCCAGAAATAGCAGTGAACCCGGGGACTGGGAGAAATTTAGAATTCAGCAGAGGAGGACAAAGGGTTTGATTAGGACAGGGAAAATAAGAGTACAAGAGGAAGCTTGCAGGGAACATTAAGACGGACTGCAAAAGTTTCTATAGATATGTAAAGAGAAAAAGGTTAGTCAGAATCAGGGGAAGTCATAACTGGGAACAAAGAAATGGCAGACCAATTGAACAAGTACTTTGGTTCGGTATTCACTAAGGAGGACACAAACAACCTTCCGGATATCAAAGGGGTCAGAGTGTTTAGTAAGAAGGAGGAACTGAGGGAAATCCTTATTAGTCGGGAAATTGTGTTGGGGAAATTGATGGGTTTGAAGGCCGATAAATCCCCAGGGTCTGATGGACTGCATCCCAGAGTACTTAAGGAAGTGGCCTTGGAAATAGCGGATGCATTGACAGTCATTTTCCAACATTCAATAGACTCTGGATCAGTTCCTATGGAGTGGAGGGTAGCCAATGTAACCCCACTTTTTAAAAAAGGAGGGAGAGAGAAAACAGGGAATTATAGACCGGTCAGCCTGACATCAGTAGTGGGTAAAATGATGGAATCAATTATTAAGGATGTCATAGCAGCGCATTTGGAAAGAGGTCACATGATAGGTCCAAGTCAGCATGGATTTGTGAAAGGGAAATCATGCTTGACAAATCTGGAATTTTTTGAGGATGTTTCCAGTAGAGTGGACAAGGGAGAACCAGTTGATGTGGTATATTTGGACTTTCAGAAGGCTTTCGACAAGGTCCCACACAAGAGATTAATGTGCAAAGTTAAAGCACATGGGATTGGGGGTAATGTGCTGACGTGGATTGAGAACTGGTTGTCAGACAGGAAGCAAAGAGTAGGAGTAAATGGGGACTTTTCAGAATGGCAGGCAGTGACTAGTGGGGTACTGCAAGGTTCTGTGCTGGGGCCCCAGCTGTTTACATTGTACATTAATGATTTAGACGAGGGCATTAAATGTAGTATCTCCAAATTTGAGGATGACACTAAGTTGGGTGGCAGTGTGAGCTGCGAGGAGGATGCTATGAGGCTGCAGAGTGACTTGGATAGGTTAGGTGAGTGGGCAAATGCATGGCAGATGAAGTATAATGTGGATAAATGTGAGGTTATCCACTTTGGTGGTAAAAACAGAGAGACAGACTATTATCTGAATGGTGACAGATTAGGAAAAGGGGAAGTGCAACGAGACCTGGGTGTCATGGTACATCATTTATTGAAGGTTAGCATGCAGGTACAGCAGGCGGTTAAGAAAGCAAATGGCATGTTGGCCTTCATAGCAAGGGGATTTGAGTACAGGGGCAGGGAGGTGTTACTACAGTTGTACAGGGCCTTGCTGAGGCCACACCTGGAGTATTGTGTACAGTTTTGGGCACCACACTGCACTGTAAACTCAAACTCGATCCGTAACTCTGTGCTGTAAACTCAAACTCGATCCGTAACTTTGTGCTGTAAACTCAAACTTGATCCGTAACTCTGTGCTGTAAACTCAAACTCGATCCGTAACTCTGTGCAGTAAATCAAACTCGATCCGTAACTTTGTGCTGTAAACTCAAACTCGATCCGTAACTTTGTGCTGTAAACTCAAACTCGATCCGTAACTCTGTGCTGTAAACTCAAGGCCAGGTATGTCTTCACAGCTCTGTTGTTGTATCTTTGTCATAAGTGCAGCAGAAAGCTCAACACTCTGTGGGTAGAGCAGAAATGGGTCGAATCAAGGGCTTGTGGAATGGACGCACAGTTTGTGTGCTTATACTGACTTGAGTTGAAGCATTCAATTCATTCTACAAGCAGGTGTACAGGGAATGGGTTTGGGTAGGTAGAAGAAAAAAATGCTCAGATCTAGTCCTGAGACAAAATCCAAACTACACAGCAAGCTACATGGGATGTAGCTTCTTCTTTCTACATGTAAAATCACTTCGATTTTTGTGTCATTTAAATTGGCATAGTGTCTGTGTGGCTTGGTAGGTAACACTCTCGCCTCTGAGTCTGTGGCTTTAAATCCCACTCCAAAAATTTGAACACATAATCTACGCCGACACTCCTGGTGCAGTACTGAGGGAGTGCCGCACTGTTGGAGGGGCAGTACTGAGGGAGTGCCGCACTGTCGGAGGGGCAGTACCGAGGGAGTGCCGCACTGTCGGAGGGTAAGTACTGAGGGAGTGCCGCACTGTCGGAGGAGCAGTACTGAGGGAGTGCCGCACTGTCGGAGGAGCAGAACTGAGGGAGTGCCGCACTGTCGGAGGGTAAGTACTGAGGGAGTGCTGCACTGTCGGAGGGGCAGTACTGAGGGAGTGTCACACTGTCGGAGGAGCAGTACTGAGGGAGTGCTGCACTGTCGGAGGGGCAGTACTGAGGGAGCGCCGCACTGTCAGAGGGGCAGTATTGAGGAAGCGCTGCACTGTCGGCGGGGCAGTACTGAGGGAGTGCTGCACTGTCGGAGGGGCAGTACTGAGGGAGTGCAGCACTGTCAGAGGGGCAGTACTGAGGGAGCGCCGCACTGTCGGAGGGGCAGTACTAAGGGAGTGCAGCACTGTCGGAGGGGCAGTACTGAGGGAGTGCAGCACTGTCGGAGGGGCAGTACTGAGGGAGTGCAGCACTGTCGGAGGGCCAGTACTGAGGGAGTGCTGCACTGTCGGAGGGACAGTACTGAGGGAATGCTGCACTGTCGGAGGAGCAGTACTGAGGGAGCGCCGCACTGTCGGAGGGGCAGTACTGAGGGAGTGCAGCACTGTCATAGGGGCAGTACTGAGGGAGTGCTGCACTGTCGGAGGGGCAGTACTGAGGGAGTGCAGCACTGTCGGAGGGGCAGTACTGAGGGAGTGCTGCACTGTCGGAGGGGCAGTACTGAGGGAGTGCTGCACTGTCGGAGGGGCAGTACTGAGGGAGTGCAGCACTGTCGGAGGGGCAGTACTGAGGGAGTGCAGCACTGTCGGAGGGACAGTACTGAGGGAGCGCAGCACTGTCTTTCAGGTGGACATAAAGGAACCCATTGCACTTTTATAAAGAAGAGCAGGGGCTTTCTCCCTGGTGTCCTGACCAATATTTATTCCTCGACCAATGCCTAAAACAAATTATTTGGTGATTGTCACAATGCTGTCTGTGGGATCTTGCTGTGTGCATGTCCTAGATTACAACATTGATTGGCTATAAAGCTGCTTTGGGTGCCCTAGGTTGTGAAGGTGTTATATAAATGCAAGGTCTGAGGGTGAGGTCAGTCAGTACGAATACCCGCTATCCCCATTCGATGACTCTCCCAGAGCACGCGCTCCTTGGTTCTGGGGGAGGTGGGACCAGTACAAACCGGCTGGTCTGCACCTGGGCAGGACTGGAACCAATGTCCTAGGGGGAGTGTTTGCTAGTGCTGTTGGGGAGGGTTTAAACTAATGTGGCAGGGGGATGCGAACCTATGCAGAGAGACAGAGGGAAGTAGAATGGGGGCAGAAGTAAAAGATAGATAGACAGATAGATAGATAGATAGATAGATAGATAGATAGATAGATAGATAGATAGATAGATAGATAGATAGAAAGAAAATAGATGCAGGAGTAGGCCATTCGGCCCCTCGAGCCTGCATCGCCATTCAATGAGTCCATGGCTGAACATGCAACTTCAGTACCCCATTCCTGCTTTCTCGCCATACCTCTTCATCCCCCTAAAGAAAAAAGAAAAGTAAAAGTTGAGGGCAGAGAAACCCAAGGCAAAAAGCAAAAAGGGCCACATTACAGAAACATTCTAAAGGGGCAAAGTGTGTTAAAAAGACAAGCCTGAAGGCTCTGTGCCTCAATGCGAGGAGTATTCAGAATAAGGTGGACGAATTAACTGCGCAGATAGCAGTTAATGGATACGATGTAATTGACATCACGGAGACATGGCTCCAGCTCCACTCCCCCCCCGCCCCCCCAGCTCCACCCCCCCCCCACTTCCCCCCCCGATTCTCCTCCCCCCTGGCCCCACTCTCCCCCTGGCCCCACTCCCCCCCACTTCCCCCCCGCTTCCGCTCCCCCCCGGCCCCACTCTCCCCCTGGCCCCACTCCCCCCAAGTCCCATTCCCTCCCCCCACTCACCCCCTGGCACCACAGCACCCCAGCCCCACTGCCACCCCCTCCCCCTCCCCCCCAGCCCCACTCCCACCCCCCGGTCGCACTCCACCACAGGCCCCCTGCCCGCCACACACAATAGGATTATGTAGGATATACAACACAGAAACAGGCCATTCAGCCCACTCCATGCCGGCGTTTATGCTCCACTCTAGTATCCTCCTGTCTTTCTTCATCTAAATCTATCAGCATAAGGTAAATATAGGGGAAAAGCGGAGTTCCGACAAGCTGAATTTAAGGAGCTAGGAGTTAAATTAAAAAGTAAAACCTCAAAGGTGGTAATCTCAGGATTGCTACTAGTGCCACCTGCTGGTCAGAGTAGGAATCGCAGGATAGCTCAGATGAATACGGAGCTTGAGGAGTGGTGTAGAAGGGAGGGATTCAAATTCCTGGGACATTGGAACCAGTTCTGGGGGAGGTGGGACCAGTACCAACTGGACGGTCTGCACCTGGGCAGGACCGGAACTGATGTCCTAGGGGGAGTGTTTGCTAGTGCTGTTGGGGAGGGATTAAACTAATATGGCAGGGGGATGGGAAACATAGAAACATAGAAACATAGAAAATAGGTGCAGGAGCAGGCCATTCAGCCCTTCTAGCCTGCACCGCCATTCAATGAGTTCATGGCTGAACATGAAACTTCAGTACCCCCTTCCTACTTTCTCGCCATAACCCTTGATCCCCCGAGTAGTAAGGACTTCATCTAACTCCCTTTTGAATATATTTAGTGAATTGGCCTCAACTACTTTCTGTGGTAGAGAATTCCACAGGTTCACCACTCTCTGGGTGAAGAAGTTTCTCCTCATCTCGGTCCTAAATGGCTTACCCCTTATCCTTAGACTGTGACCTCTGGTTCTGGACTTCCCCAACATTGGGAACATTCTTCCTGCATCTAACCTGTCTAAACCCGTCAGAATTTGTCTAAACCCGTCAGGGAGATAGAGGGAAATAAAATGGAGGCAGAAGCAAAAGATAGAAAGCAGTATAGTAAAAGTGGAGTGCAGAGAAACACAAGGCAAAAATCAAAAAGGGTCACATTACAGCAAAATTCTAAAGGGACAAAGAGTGTTAAAAAGACAAGCCTGAAGGCTCTGTGCCTCAATGCGAGGAGTATTCGTAATAAGGTGGACAAATTAACTGCTCAGGCAGCTATTAACGATTATGATATAATTGGGATTACGAAGACATGGCTCCAGGGTGACCAAGGCTGGGAACTCAACATCCAGGGGTATTCAACATTTAGGAAGGATAGGCAGAGAGGAAAAGGAGGTGGGGTGGCGTTGCTGGTTAAAGAGGAAATTAATGCAATAGTAAGGAGGGACATTAGCTTGGATGATGTGGAATTTGTATGGGTGGAGCTACGGAATACCAAAGGGCAGAAAACACTAGTGAGAGTTATGTACAGACCACCAAACAGTAGTAGTGAGGTTGGGGACAGCATCAAACAAGAAATTAGGGATGCGTACAATAAAGGTACAGCAGTTATCATGGGTGACTTTAATCTACATATTGATTGGGCTAACCTAACTGGTAGCAATGTGGTGGAGGAGGATTTCTTGGAGTGTATTAGGGATGGTTTTCTCGACCAATATGTCGAGGAACCAACTAGAGGGCTGGGCATCCTAGACTGGGTGATGTGTAATGAGAAAGGACTAATTAGCAATCTTGTTGTGCGAGGCCCCTTGGGGAAGAGTGACCATAATATGGTAGAATTCTTTATTAAGATGAAGAGTGACACAGTTAATTCAGAGACTAGGGTCCTGAATTTAAGGAAAGGTAACTTCGATGGTATGAGACGTGAATTGGCTAGAATAGACTGGCGAGTGATACTTAAAGGGTTGACTGTGGATAGGCCATTGCAAACACTTAAAGATCACATGGATGAACTTCAACAATTATAGATCCCTGTCCGGAGTAAAAATAAAAAAGGGAAGGTGGCTCAACCGTGGCTAACAAGGGAAATTAAGGATAGTGTTAAATTCAAGGAAGAGGCATATAAATTTGCCAGAAAAAGCAGAAAACCTGAGGACTGGGAGAATTTTATAATACAGCAGAGGAGGAAAAGGGTTTAATTAGGAGGGGGAAAATAGCGTATGAGAGGAAGCTTGCTGGGAACATAAAAACTGACTGCAAAAGCTTCTACAGATATGTGAAGAGAAAAAGATTAGTGAAGACAAACGTAGGTTCCTTGCAGTCAGATTCAGGTGAATTTATAATGGGGAACAAAGAAATGGCGGACCAGTTAAACAAATACTTTGGTTCTGTCTTCATGAAGGAAGACACAAATAACCTTGTGGAAATACTAGAGGACCGAGGGTCTAGTGAGAAGGAGGAACTGAAGGAAATCCTTATTAGGTGGGAAATTGTGTTCGGGAAATTGATGGGATTCAAGGCCGATAAATCCCCGGGGCCTGATAGTCTGCATTCCAGAGTACTTAAGAAAGTAGCCCTAGAAATAGTGGATGCATGGGTGATCATTTTCCAACAGTCTATCGACTCTGGATAAGTTCCTATGGACCGGAGGTTAGCTAATGTAACACCACTTTTTAAGAAAGGAGGGAGACAGAAAACAGGTCATTATAAACCGGTTAGCCTGCCATCAGTAGTGGGGAAAATGTTGGAATCAATTATTAAAGATGAAATAGCAGCGCATTTGGAAAGCAGTGACAGGATCGGTACAAGTCAGCATGGATTTATGAAAGGGAAATCCTGCTTGACAAATATTCTGGAATTTTTTGAGGATGTAACTGGTAAGAGTAGACAAGGGAGAACCAGTGGATGTCGTGTATTTGGACTTTCAAAAGGCTTTTGACAAGGTCCCACACAAGAGATTGGTGTGCAAAATTAAAGCACATGGTATTGGGGTAACGTACTAACGTGGATAGAGAACTGGTTGGCAGACAGGAAGCAGAGAGTCGGGATAAACGGGTCCTTTTCAGAATGGCAGGCAGTGACTAGTGGGGTGCCGCAGGGCTCAGTGCTGGTACTCCAGGTATTTACAATATACATTAATGATTTCGATGAAGGAATTAAGTGTAACATCTCCAAGTTTGCAGATGACACAAGCTGGCTGGCGGTGTGAGCTGTGAGGAGGATGCTAAGAGGCTGCAGGGTGACTTGGACAGGTTAGGTGAGTGGGCAAACGCATGGCAGGTGCAGTATAATGTGAATAAATGTGAGGTTATCCACTTTGGTGGCAAAAACACGAAGGCAGAATATTATCTGAATGGCGGCAGATTAGGAAAAGGGGAGGTGCAATGAGACCTGGGTGTCATGGTTCATCAGTCATTGAAAGTTGGCATGCAGGTACAGCAGGCGGTGAAGGCGGCAAATGGTATGTTGGCCTTCATAGCTAGGGGATTTAAGTATAGGAGCAGGGAGGTCTTACTGCAGTTGTAAAGGGCCTTGGTGAGGCCTCACCTGGAATATTGTGTTCAGTTATGGTCTCCTAATCTGAGGAAGGACGTTCTTGCTATTGAGAGAGTACAGCGAAGGTTCACCAGACCGATTCCCGGGATGGCAGGACCGACATATGCGAAGAGACTGGATCAACAGGACCTGTATTCACTGGAGATTAAAAGGATGAGAGGGGATCTCATAGAAACATATAAGATTCTGATGGGACTGGACAGGTTAGATGCAGGAAGAATGTTCCCGACGTTGGGGAAGTCCAGAACAGGGGTCATAGTCTAAGGATAAGGGGTAAGCCATTTAGGACTGAGATGAGGAGAAACTTCTTCACTCAGAGAGTTGTTAACCTGTGGAATTCCCTGCCGCAGAGAGTTGTTGATGCCAGTTCATTGGATATATTCAAGAGGGAGTTAGATATGGCCCTTACGGCTAAAGGGATCAAGGGGTATGGAGAGAAAGCAGGAAAGGGGTACTGAGGGAATGATCAGCCATGATCTTATTGAATGGTGGTGCAGGCTCGAAGGGCCGAATTGCCTACTCCTGCACCTATTTTCTATGTTTCTATGTTTCTATATTATCCCACGGCCTGCTCATTACCGGCTCCTCCTCAGCCTGGCACTGCCCAGGATCAGTGCTCACCTCATGCTGCATGTGTCTCACAGAGCAGCTCCAACAAATACCACACCCACCTCGCTCCGAGGCCAATCCGCGGCGACATAGGCCAGGCACAGCAGGCTGGCCCAGGGAAGGCAATGGCGATGTGCTTAATGCACAGTGCTCACTGCAAGGGAACATCATCGAGTGAAGGGGAATATTTGAAAAATGGGGTTCCACAAGTGGAAAATGAATATGAAGATATCTCCTGGCCTTATTTTCTCTGGCAAGGATGCTGACAGAAAGGCCTCTGCACTGATCACAGCCAGTCTTCGCTTCCTCGCTCTGTAATGCGGGGCAGGTAGTGAGTGTGAGCTCCGACTTAGCACTGCCTTTTTTTGACAGTATTCATAGAAAGAGAAGAAGGCCATTTGTGCCAGTGCCGGCTCGTAGATAGAGAACATCCCCTACCCCCCACACTTCCATCCCCGAGCCCCACACCCACCCCCACACCCCACCCCCATAGCCCTCTCCCCACCCCCACCCCCCCACCCTCACCCCTCACCCCCCACCCCCACCTCCCATCCCCCACACCCACATCGCCAACCCCGAGCCCCACACCCCACTCCCACCTCCCATCCCCTCTCCCCACCCCCAACCCCACTCCCCATCCCCCATCCCCCACACCCACACCCTCTCCCCACACCCCACCCCTCTCCCCAATCCCCCCCACCCTCACCCCTCACTCCACACCCCCACCTCCCATCCCCCACACCCACATCGCCATCCCCGAGCCCCACACCCACTCCCACACCCCACCCCCAACCCCACTCCCCATCCCCCATCCCCCATCCCACATCCCACCCCCATCCCCCACCCTACCCCCCACCCCCTCTCCCCACCCCCACCCCCCCACCCTCACCCGTCACCCCACACCCCCCACCCCCACCTCCCATCCCCCACACCCACATCGCCATCCCCGAGCCCCACACCCCACTCCCACCTCCCATCCCCTCTCCCCACCCCACACCTCTCTCCCCATCCCCCACACCCCATCCCACAGCCCACATCCCACCCCATCCCCCATCACCCACACCCCTCACCCCCCACACCCCTCTCCCCATCCCCCACACCCCACCCCCCCACTCCTGCTTTCTGTCCCCACATCCCTCCCCCTCAAGTACCCGTCCAACTCCCTTTCAAAATTATTGGTGGAACCAGCTTCCGGCACCTTCTCAGGTAGAGCATTCCAGGTCCCGACAACTCTCTCATAGAAAACATTCTTCTCATCTCCTCTCTCAATCCTTTGCCAATGATTTTAAATCTATAACCTTTGATTATTGACTCACTTGTCAGAAGGAATCATTTTTCACTATCTATTTTATCAAAAACTTTCAGCATCCTGAAAAGTTCCATTGGGTCAAAACTTCACCTTGGCTGTTCCATGGAGAACAGGCCGAACATTTAAAGCTCTCCTCCACATAACAGGGGAGTTTGGCCCCATCGTCACACACCCTTCATAATGCCATTGCACATTTTCAGATCGACCATACGTAATGCACAGAGCATCCACAAGACGGAACGGAAGCAGATCAGCCAGGAAACGTACCGACGCAACAGCAAACGCTATCTCCAGCAGCAGAAGAGCAAAAGTACCCCGGCGACCAATCACAACGTTTGGAAACAGAAGCATGATCCAAGGACCATGGAGAAAACCCAGGCCACAGGTACAGCCAATCACTGAGAGCCCCACAGGTACAGCCAATCACTGAGAGTCTCACAAGTACAGCCAATCACCGATAGCCCCACAGGTACAACCAATTACCCAGAAACCCACAGGTACAGCCAATCACCCAGAATCCCACAGGTACAGCCAATCACTGAGAGCCCCACAGGTACAGCCAATCACCCAGAATCCCACAGGTACAGCCAATCACTGAGAGCCTAACAGGTACAGCCAATCACTGAGAGCCCCACAGGTACAGCCAATCACTGAGAGCCTCACAGGTACAGCCAATCACCGATAGCCCCACAGGTACAGCCAATCACTGAGAGTCCCACAGGTACAGCCAATCACTTAGTGCCCCACAGATACAGCCAATCACTGAGAGCCCCACAGGTACAGCCAATCACCGAGAGTCCCACAGGTACAGCCAATCACCAATCGCCCCACAGGTACAGCCAATCACTGAGAGTCCCACAGGTACAGACAATCACTGAGAGCCCCACAGGTACAGCCAATCACTGAGTGCCCCATAGGTACAGCCAATCACTGAGAGCCCCACAGATACAGCCAATCACTGAGAGCCCCACAGGTACAGCCAATCACCCAGAGTCCCACAGGTACTGCCAATCACCCAGAGTCCCACAGGTACAGCCAAT
>NC_091992.1:64640088-64645088 GCF_044704955.1 Pristiophorus japonicus
TGTCTGAGAGAGTGTGTATGTGTGCACGTGTGTGTGTATGTGTGTGTGTGTGGCTGTGAGTGTGTGTGTGAGTGTATGTGTGTGTTGAGTGTCTGTGTGTGTGTGTGTGTGTTGAGTGTCTGTGTGTGTGTCTGTGTGTGAGAGAGAGTGTGTATGCGTGTGAGTGTGTGTGTGTTGAGTGTCTGTGTGTGAGAGTGTGTGTGTGTCTGTGTGTCTGTGTGTGTGTGTGAGAGAGTGTATGTGTGAGTGAGTGTGTGTGTGTCTGTGTGTGAGTGTGAGTGTGTGTGCGTGTATATGTGTGTGAGTGTGTGTGTGTGAGAGTGTGTGTGTGTCTGTGTGTGTGTTAGTGTGTGAGAGAGTGTGTGTGAGTGTGTGTGTGTGTATATGTGTGAGTGTGTGTATATGTGTGTGCATGTGTGAGTGTTTGTGTGTGAGAGTGTGTGTGAATGTATGTGTGTGAGAGAGTGTGTGTGTGGGTGTGTGTGTGTGAGAGAGTGTGTGTGTACGTGAGTGCATGAGGGTTTGTGTATGTGTGAGTGTATGTGTTTGAGAGTGTATGTGTGTTTGTGTGTCTGTGTGTGTGTGAGAGTATGTGTGAGAGTGTGTGTGTGTGTGAAAGTGTGTGTGAGAGTGTGTGTGTGAGAGTGTGTGTGTGAGAGTGTGTGTGTGTGTGTGTATGTTTGTGTGTGTGTGTGTATGTTGGTGTGTGTGTATGCATTGCTTGTCTGTGTGTGTGTGTATGCGTTGTGTGTATGTGTGTGTCTGTGTGTGTGAGAGTGTGTCTGGGTGTGTATGTGTGTGTGTGAGAGAGTGTGTGTGTGTGTATGTGTGTGTGTGTGAAAGTGTGTGTGTGAGTGTGTGTGTGTTGAGTGTCTGTGTGTGAGAGTGTGTGAGTGTGTGTGTGTCTGTGTGTGTGTGTGAGAGAGTGTGTGTGTGAGTGTGTGTGTGTGTGTCTCTCTGTGTGAGTGTGTGTGTGTGTGTGTGTGAGTGTATGTGTATATGTGTGTGTGTGTGTGAGAATGTGTGTGTGTGTGTGTGTGTGAGAGCTTGTGAGTGTGTGTATGTGTCTGTGTGTGTGTATGTGTGTGTGTGTCTGAGAGAATGTGTATGTGTGCAGGTGTGTGTGTGTGTATGTGTGTGTGTGTGGCTGTGAGTGTGTGAGTGAGTGTATGTGTGTGTTGAGTGTCTGTGTGTGTGTGTGTGTGTTGAGTGTCTGTGTGTGTGTCTGTGTGTGAGAGAGAGTGTGTATGCGTGTGAGTGTGTGTGTGTGAGAGTGTGTGTGTGTGTGTGTTAGTGTGTGAGTGTGTGTGTGTGTGTGTGTGTGTATGAGAGTGTGTGTGTGTAAGAGTGCGTGTGTGTGTGTGTGTGTGTGAGTGTGCGAGAATATGTGTGAGTGTGTGTATGTGTCTGTGTGTGTTGAGTGTCTGTGTGTGTGTCTGTGTGTGAGAGAGAGCGTGTATGCGTGTGAGTGTGTGAGAGTGGGTGTGTGTCTGTGTGTGAGAGAGTATGTGTGTGTGTGTGTGTGTGAGAGTGTGTGTGTATGTGTGTGTGTGGCTGTGAGTGTGTGTGTGCGTGTATGTGTGTGTTGAGTGTCTGTGTGTGTGTGTATTGAGTGTCTGTGTGTGAGAGAGAACGTGTATGCTTGTGAGTGTGTCAGTGTGTGTGTGTCTCTGTGTATGTTAGTGTGTGAGAGAGTGTGTGTGTGAGAGTGTGTTTGAGTGTGTGAGTGTGTGTGTGTGTGAGAGTGTGTGAGTGTGTGTATGTGTGTGCGTGTGAGTGTATGTGTGTGAGTCTGTGTATGTGTGTGCGTGTGTGAGTGTGTGTGTGTGAGTGAGAGTGTGTATGTGTGCTTGTGTGTATGTCTGTATGTCTGTGTGTGTGTGTGAGAGAGAGTGTGTGTGCGTATGTGTGTGTGAGAGTGTGTGTGTATGTGTGTGTGTGTGTCTGTGTGTGTGTATCTCTGTGTGTCTGTGAGTGTGTGTGTGAGAGTGTGTGAGTGTCTGTGTGTGTGTCTGTGTGTGTGTATCTCTGTGTGTCTGTGAGTGTGTGTGTGAGAGTGTGTGAGTGTCTGTGTGTGTGTGTGAGTGTGTGTGTGTGTGAGTATGTGTGTGTGTGTGTGTGAGAGTGTGTGTGTATGTGTGTGTGTCTGTGTATGTGTGTGAGAGAGTGTGTTTGTGATTGTGTGTGTGTGTGTGTGTGAGTGCGTGAGTGTGTGTGTGAGTGTGTGTGTGTGAGAGCGTGTGAGTGTGTGTCTGTGTGTGTGTGTCTGAGAGAGTGTGTGCGTGAGTGTGTGTGTATATGTGTGTGTGTGAGAGTGCGTGTGTGTGTGTGTGAGTGCGTGAGTGTGTGTGTGTGTATGTGTGAGAGTGTGTGTGTGTGTATATGTGTGTGCGTGTGTGTGTGTGTGTGTGAGAGTGCATGTGAGTGTGTGTGTGTGAGTGTGTGTGTGAGTGCGTGAGTGTGTGTGTATATGTGTGTATATGTGTATGTGTGAGTGTATGTGTTTGAGAGTGTGTATGTGGGTGTGTGTGTATGCAATGCATGTCTGTGTGTGTGTATGTGTGTGTGTGTATGCGTTGAGTGTCTGTGTGTGTGTGAGTGTGTCTGGGTGTGTATGTGTGTGTGTGTGTGAGAGTGTATGTGTGTGCGCATGTATGTGTGTGTGAGAGTGTGTGTGTATGTGTGTGTGTGTGTGTCTGTGAGTGTGTTTGAGTGTGTGTGTGTGTTGAGTGGCTGTGCGTGAGAGTGTGTGAGTGTCTGTGTGTGTGTGAGAGTGTGTGTGTGAGACTGTGTGTGTGTGAGTGTGTGTGTGTGTGTGAGAGAGAGTGTGTGTGTGTGTATGAGTGTGTGTGTGTGAGAGAGTGTGTGTGTGATTGTGTGTGTGTGTGTGTGTGTGAGTGCGTGAGTGTGTGTGTGAGTGTGTGTGTGAGAGCGTGAGTGTGTGTATGTGTCTGTGTGTGTGTCTGAGAGAGTGTGTGCGTGAGTGTGTGTGCATATGTGTGTGTGAGAGTGCGTGTGTGTGTGAGTGCGTGAGTGTGTGTGTGTTTGTGTGTATGTGAGAGTGTGTGTGTGTGTATATGTGTGTGTGTGTGAGAGTGCGTGTGAGTGTGTGTGAGAGTGTGTGTGTGAGTGCGTGAGTGTGTGTGTATATGTGTATGTGTGAGTGTATGTGTTTGAGAGTGTGTGTGTGTTTGTGTGTATGTGTGTGTCTGTGTGTGTGCGAGAGTATGTGTGTGTGTGTGTGTGTGTGAAAGTTTGTGTGTGTGTGAAAGTGTGTGTGTGTGCATGTGTGTGTGTTGTGTGTGTGTGTGTATGTGGGTGTGTGTGTATGCAATGCATGTCTGTGTGTGTGTATGTGTGTGTGTATGCGTTGAGTGTCTGTGTGTGTGTGAGAGTTTGTGTGTGTGCGCGTGTATGTGTGTGTGAGAGTGTGTGTGTATGTGTGTGTGTGTGTGTCTGTGAGTGTGTTTGAGTGTGTGTGTCTGAGTGTGTGTGTGTGTGTGTGAGAGAGAGTGTGTGTGTATATGAGTGTGTGTGTGTGAGAGTGTGTGTGAATGTATGTGTGTGAGAGAGTGTGTGTGTGTGTGTGTGGGTGTGTGTGTGTGTGAGAGAGTGTGTGTGTATGTGAGTGCGTGAGGGTTTGTGTATGTGTGAGTGTATGTGTTTGAGAGTGTATGTGTGTTTGTGTGTCTGTGTGTGTGTGAGAGTATGTGTGAGAGTGTGTGTGTGTGTGAAAGTGTGTGTGAGAGTGTGTGTGTGAGAGTGTGTGTGTGTGTGTATGTTTGTGTGTGTGTGTGTATGTTGGTGTGTGTGTATGCATTGCTTGTCTGTGTGTGTGTGTATGCGTTGTGTGTATGTGTGTGTCTGTGTGTGTGAGAGTGTGTCTGGGTGTGTATGTGTGTGTGTGAGAGAGTGTGTGTGTGTGTATGTGTGTGTGTGTGAGAGTGTGTGTGAGTGTGTGTGTGTTGAGTGTCTGTGTGTGAGAGTGTGTGAGTGTGTGTGTGTCTGTGTGTCTGTGTGTGTGTGTGAGAGAGAGTGTGTGTGAGTGTGTGTGTGTGTGTCTCTCTGTGTGAGTGTGTGTGTGTGTGTGTGAGTGTATGTGTATATGTGTGTGTGTGTGTGAGAATGTGTGTGTGTGTGTGTGTGTGAGCCTGTGAGTGTGTGTATGTGTCTGTGTGTGTGTATGTGTGTGTGTGTCTGAGAGAATGTGTATGTGTGCAGGTGTGTGTGTGTGTATGTGTGTGTGTGTGGCTGTGAGTGTGTGAGTGAGTGTATGTGTGTGTTGAGTGTCTGTGTGTGTGTGTGTGTGTGTTGAGTGTCTGTGTGTGTGTGTGTGTGAGAGAGAGTGTGTATGCGTGTGAGTGTGTGTGTGTGAGAGTGTGTGTGTGTGTGTGTTAGTGTGTGAGTGTGTGTGTGTGTGAGAGTGTGTGTGTGTAAGAGTGCGTGTGTGTGTGTGTGTGTGTGTGAGTGTGCGAGAATATGTGTGAGTGTGTGTATGTGTCTGTGTGTGTTGAGTGTCTGTGTGTGTGTCTGTGTGTGAGAGAGAGCGTGTATGCGTGTGAGTGTGTGAGAGTGGGTGTGTGTCTGTGTGTGAGAGAGTATGTGTGTGTGTGTGTGAGTGTGTGTGTATGTGTGTGTGTGGCTGTGAGTGTGTGTGTGCGTGTATGTGTGTGTTGAGTGTCTGTGTGTGTGTGTGTGTGTATTGAGTGTCTGTGTGTGAGAGAGAACGTGTATGCTTGTGAGTGTGTCAGTGTGTGTGTGTCTCTGTGTATGTTAGTGTGTGAGAGAGTGTGTGTGTGAGAGTGTGTTTGAGTGTGTGAGTGTGTGTGTGTGTGAGAGTGTGTGAGTGTGTGTATGTGTCTGTGTGAGTGCGTGAGTGTGTGTATGTGTGTGCGTGTGAGTGTATGTGTGTGAGTCTGTGTGTGTGTGTATGTGTGTGCGTGTGTGAGTGTGTGTGTGTGAGTGAGAGTGTGTATGTGTGCTTGTGTGTATGTCTGTAT